>NC_057808.1:130718702-130876677 GCF_018294505.1 Triticum aestivum
CGCAAAATCAAGGAACATTACACCGGTATGACGGAAACTAGGGCGGCAAGAGTGGAACAAAACACCAGGCATAATGCCGAGCCTTCCACCCTTTACCAAGTATATAGATGCATTAATTAAATAAGAGATATTGTGATATCCCATGATATCCATGTCCCAACATGGAACAACCTGCAACTGCACCTGCAACTAGCAACACTATAAGAGGGGTTGAGCAAAGCGGTAACATAGCCAAACAACGGTTCGCTAGGAAGGGTGAAAAGGTTAGAGGCTATCATGGCAATTTGGGAGGCTTGATAAACAAGTGGTAGGTAGCGCGACATAGCGATAGCATCGAGATAACTAGCATAGCAAATATAGTAGTGAGATCCAAGGTGACGGTCATCTTGCCTGAAATCCCGCTAGGAAGAAGATCGAGTCCATGAAGTAGACGAGCCAACGTAGTTGAACGGATCCTCACAATCGCAACGTAACCAGAACTATCAAGGAGAAGCGCAACCGGAAAGAAGCAAACATCATGGTAAACAACCATCACATAAACATAACATGATGCGCAACGAAGTATGATGCATGTCCAGTTTAATGATTCATGGCATGGTAAAGTGCAATAAACAACACTACAAATTAAGTGGAGATCAATATGCAACTCGTTGCATATTGATGAAACACCACATTCAATCATTTAGTTCGCTCTCGTTTATGCTACTCGTCAATATTAAATGTTGTTAAACATGGCAAGAGGTCAAGCATAATTAATCTAACTATTTAGGCAAGTTTAAATGAGGCCAGAAATAACAAACAACAATTCCGGAAAATCCCCATATGCATATTTTGAATTTGGTACTGTTCTGCCCTAAACACAATTTTATTGTTGTTAAACAGCAAAATAAAGTGCACCATGTTAATCTATGCATTTTTCTACCCCATTTACATATAAAATTTATTAAATTCGGAGCTACGTTTATTTAGTTATGAAATAAACCAATTTAGCATGACACTTATACAAATTAATGCAAACACCAAATTTAAACATTTTTAACATGGATTAAAGTAGCATATTATGAAACTAGATGAAATTCTAAGCATTTTACATATTTAAATCATTTTAATCTGATGCATGGTTCAAGAGTTATTAATGCATGAACATGAAGGACTTTTCTGTAAAACCGTAAACTCTAGAAATTAGCTAAATCCGTCTAGGGAAAAAACATGAGTTGGGCCAAATGCAATATGACAAGAGATAGGCATGGCAATGCAATATAACCAATGATGGACATGATGCAAGAAGCAAAATATGACAAAGGCACTCATCATGATCATGGCAACAATTGTAACACACAACATCAACACAAAAATAAATGGGAGGGATCTCGAGCATCGGTCTCGGGGCGTCACAATCCAACTCCTCACCGACCTGCGAGCCTACTAAGGAATTACTCACTCCCGGTGCAGAGCATCATGGAATTGGCGATGAAGGAGGGTTGGTGATGACGAAGACCGAAGATTCCCCTCTCCGGAGCCCCGAAAGGGCTCTAGATCTGGCCTTCTGATGAAGAACACGAGGTGGCTGCGGCTCTGTATCGTGAAACGCGATGAAACTTCCTCCCTCATTTTTTCTCCGAAATAGGTATTTAAGGAGTTGGAATTAGGGTCTATGGGGCCACCAGGTGGGCACAACCCACTTGGGCGCGCCTGGAGGGGGTGGCGTGCCCTGGTGGGTTGGGCTCAACCAGGGCCCCCCTCCAGTGGTTCTTGGCTCCAGTATTTTTCTTTTATTGCAAAATAATTCTCCAAAAAGTTTCGTTCCATTCCGAGAACTTTTATTTCTGCACAAAAACAACACCATGGTAGTTCTGCTAAAAACAGCATCAGTCTGGGTTAGTTTCATTCAAATCATGCAGATTAGAGTCCAAAACAAGAGCAAAAGCATTAGGAAGAGTATATACGAAGGAGACATATTAGAGGACGAGCAGGAATTAAGCTTGAGGATGCTGATACGTCTCTGTCGTATCTATAATTTTTGATTGTTTCATGCCAATATTATACAACTTTCACATTCTTTTGGCAACATTTTATATGATTTATTGGACTAACCTATTGATCCAGTGCCTAGTGCCAGTTCCTGTTTGTTGCATGGTTTTTGTTTCGCAGAATATCCATATCAAACGAAGTCCAAATGCGATAAAAATTTATGGAGAATTATTTTGGAATATATGTGATTTTTGGGAGTTGGAATCAACGCAAATGGAGGCCCACAGCCACCACAATACACGTGGGTGCGCCAGGCAGCCCAGGCCCGTGGTGGTGTACCGTGCCCTCCTCGTAAGTCGGTTGGAGCTCTACTTCAGGCACAAGGAAGCTTATATCTAAAAAAACGTGTTAAAATCTGAGCGCAATCGGAGTTACAGATCTCCGGGAATATAAGAAATTGTTTTCAGCCAAAAAACAAAAAGGCGAAATAGAAGGGAACAGAGAGACAGATCCAATCTCGGAGGGGCTCTCGCTCCTCCGCCGCCATGGAGGCCATGGACCAGAGGGGGAACCCTCCTCCCATCTAGGGGGAGGCCAAGGAAGAAGAAGGAGGGGGGCTCTCTCCCCCTCTCTCCCGGTGGCGCCGGAACGCCTCTGGGGCAATCATCGTGTGACGACGATCTACTTCAACAACTCCGTCATTTTGACCAACATCTCCATCACCTTCCCTCATCTATATTCAGCCGTCCACTATCCCGCAACCCGCTGTACCCTCTACTTAAACATGGTGCTTTATGCTTCATACTATTATCGAATGATATGTTGTCATCCTATGATGTCTGAGTAGATTTTTGTTGTCCTATCAGTAATTGGTGAATTTCTATGGTTGGTTTAATTTGCTTGTGGTTATGTTGTTGTCCTTTGGTGCCCATCATATGAGTGCGCGTGTGGATCACACCATTGTTGGGGAACGTAGTATTTCAAAAAAATTCCTACGATCACGCAAGATCTATCTAGGAGATGCATAGCAATGAGACAGGAGAGTGTGTCCATGTACCCTCGTAGACCGAAAGCGGAAGCGTTATGTTAACGTGGTTGATGTAGTCGTACTCTTCACGATCCAATCACGATCCAACCGATCAAGTACCAAATGCACGTCACCTCCGAGTTCTGCACACGTTCAGCGCGATGACGTCCCTCGAGCTCTTGATCCAGCAGAGGTTCGGGGATGTAGATGAGTTCCGTCAGCATGACGGTGTGATGACGGTGTTGATGATGTGCTCCGCGCAGGGCTTCGCCTAAGCACTACGACAACATGATCTGAGGTGTAATCTGTGGAGGGGGGCACCGCACACGGCTAAGACAATTGATCTTGTGTGTTCTAGGGTGCCCCCTTTCCTCCGTATATAAAGGAGGAGAGGGGGAGGCCGGCTGGCCCATGTAGGGCGCGCCAAGAGAGAGGAGTCGCGCCCTACAGGGGGAAGAAGGAAGGGAGAGGGAGAGGGAAAGGGGGGCCGCGCCCCCTCCCCTAGTCCTATTCGGACTCCCCATGGGGGGCACGCGCCACCTCCTCGTGGCCTACCCTCTCTCTCCCCTAAGGCCCATGTTGGCCCATTACTTCCCCGGGTGGTTCCGGTAACCCCTCCGGCACTCCGTTTTTACCCGGTACCTCTCGGAACTCTTCCGATGTCCGAATAACATCGTCCAATATATCATTCTTTATGTCTCAACCATTTTGAGACTCATCGTCATGTCCGTGATCTCATCCGGGACTTCGAACAACATTCGATCATCAAAACACACAACTCATATGATACAAACCGTCATCGAACGTTAAGCATGCGGACCCTACGGGTTCGAGAACTATGTAGACATGACCGAGACACATCTCTGGTCAATAACCAATAGCAGAACCTGGATGCTCATATTGGCTCCTACATATTCTACGAAGATCTTTATCGGTCAAACCGCATAACAACATACATTATTCCCTTTGTCATCAGTATGTTACTTGCCCGAGATTCGATCGTCGGTATCATCATACCTAGTTCAATCTCATTACCAGCAAGTCTCTTTACTCGTTCCATAATGCATCATCTTGTAACTAACTTCATTAGTCACATTGCTTGCAAGGCTTATAGTGATGTGCATTACCGAGAGGGCCCAGAGATACCTCTCCGATACTCGAAGTGATAAATCCTAATCTCGATCTATGCCAACTCAACAAACACCATCGGAGACACCTGTAGAGCATCTTTATAATCACCCAGTTATGTTGTGATGTTTGATAGCACACAAAGTGTTCCTCCGGTATTTGGGAGTTGCATAATCTCATAGTGAGAGGAATATGTATAAGTCATGAAGAAAGCAATAGCAATAAAACCAAGCGATCATTATGCTAAGCTAACGGATGGGTCTTGTCCATCAAATCGTTCTCTAATGATGTGATCCCGTTCATCAAATGACAACACATGTCTATGGTCAGGAAACTTAACCATCTTTGATTAACGAGCTAGTCAAGTAGAGGCATACTAGGGACACTCTGTTTGTCTATGTAATCACACATGTACTAAGTTTCCGGTTAATACAATTCTAGCATGAATAATAAACATTTATCATGATATAAGGAAATATAAATAACAACTTTATTGTTGCCTCTAGGGCATATTTACTTCAACCATAGGGTTAGTTGTACGTTGATAGGACTATGCATTGGAGGGCAAGGGTGACAGCAACTTCAACCTAAACATAGAAATTGCTACGTACGAGATTGAAGGGGGACCAATATATATCTTAATGCTATGGTTGGGTTTTACCTTAATGAACGTTAGTAGTTGCGGATGCTTGCTAATAGTTCCAATCATAAGTGGATAGAATTCCAAGTAAGGGACGACATGCTAGCAGTGGCCTCTCCCACATAAAAACTTGCTATCGGTCTAGCAACGTAGTTAATTGCTAAGGGACAATTCCGGAAATCCTACCACCACCAATCCACACTCGTTTTACTAGACTTAATTTTTTCTTTATTTAAACAACACCTAACTTTTATTTTCACATTCTTTATTATCTTGCAAACCTATCCACACCTACAAAGTACTTCTAGTTTTATTCTTGTTCTAGGTAAAGCAAACGTTAAGTGTGTGTAGAGTTGTAGCGGTGATCGATAGAACTTAAGGGAATATTTGTTCTACCTTTAGCTCCTCGTTGGGTTCGACACTCTTATTTATTGAAAAAGGCTACAAACGACCCCCTATACTTGTGGGTTATTAGTGATGCACCATATCAATCCACAGAGGTCGCACAAAGGCAACAAGTTTGCACACAGGGGATCGTCTTCACCAAGTGTGAAGCTAAGAACATATACAAGATGCTTCATGAGAGGAAGATGAAGACCACCAAGTGGGCTTGTGAGTCCACGATAGCCAAGCTGGAAGTGGGTAATAATTTCAATTTATTATGTGCTAATGCCGGGTTGCAACATTTTGTCTATCAGGGATATGCAACGTATCTTCGATTGGTTCTTGAGTTTCTTTGTACTCTCTCGCATAATGTTAGGTTACTCCCTTTGGTGGACGAAGAAGGACGGATCACTTTTGACTCATGAACTAAGATTTCAACATCACCCTCACTGAGTGGTGCAACTACTTTGGCTTCACTAACAATGATGGTGATATTCGCTATGTCTACGAGTTACCCGAACCGCATCCAAGGCACTCGTATAACCAGATGAGTTACCATGGTTACAAACATAGGTCTAGTTTTGTTGAGTGTCCTGCTATTTGTTATTTCTATTATGTTATCACTAACTCATTGCAGGCATGAGGAGAAGTTTCAAAGGTGAATGAAGAGAATATGCTAATTCTCGAGAAAGTAGCAAACCTTGATGTCGTTTATTGGCCCAACTTAGTGCTACTTGTGAGTTGTGTTGGGATTTCCCCAAAGAGGAGATGATGAAGCAGTACAGTAGAGGTAACTATTTCCCTTAGTTAGGAACCAAGGTTATCAATCCAGTAGGAGAACCACACAGAACCTCGTTAGCAGCACATGCACACACAAAAGCAAATACTTGCACCCAACGCAAACAAGGGGGTTGTCAATCCCTTCGACGGTTACTTGCAAGGATTAAATCTTGTAGTGGTAGATAATAAAGTAAATTGCAAAACAAAATAAAAGAAATAGAATTGCAACAAGGTATTTTTGTGTTTTTATATATGATAAAAGTAGACCCGGGGGCCATAGTTTTCACTAGAGGCTTCTCTCTAGAGCACATAGCATATGGTGGATGAACAAATTGTTGTTGGGCAATTGATAGAAACACGCATAGTTATGACGATATTCAAGGCAATGATCATGTATGCATGCATCATGTTCAAGACAAGTAGACCGACTCCTGCCTGCATCTACTACTATTACTCCACCAATCGACCGCTATCCAACATGCATCTACGGTATTATATATAAAACAGAGTAACGCCTTAAGCAAGATGACATGATGTAGACAAAGTAAATCCAATCAATAGGAATAAACCTCATCATTTTATCCTTAATGGAAACAATACAAATACATGTCTTGTCCCTTTCTGTCACTGGGATATAGAGCACTGCTAGATTGGACCCATCACAAAGCACCTCTCCCATTGCAAGATAAATCAATCTAGTTAGCCAAATCAAATGGATAAATCAGAGAGAAATACAAAGCTATAACAATCATGCATAATAAAGTTCAAAGAAGACTCAATTAATATTCATGAATAATCTGATCATAAACCCACAATTCATCGGATTCCAACAAACACACTGCAAAAGAGGATTACATCGGATAGAACTCCAAGAACATCGAGGAGAACATTGTATTGAAGATTAAAGAGAGAGAAGAAGCCATTTAGCTACTAGCTATGGACCCGTAGGTCTATGGTGTACTACTCACGCATCATTGGTAGGGCAGCAAGGATGATGTAGAAGCCCTCCATGATCGCCCCCCCTTCCGGCAGAGTACCGGAGAAGGCCTCCAGATGGGATCACGAAAGAACAGAAACTTGCGGCGGCGAAAAAAGTGTTTTGGGTGGCTCTCTATTGGTTTCCCGATTTTAGAGATTTTATGGAGGTGGAATCAGGTCAGACAGAGCCACGAGGGGCTCACAAGGCATCAGGGCGCGCCTACCTGCCTGGCGGGCCCTGGTGCCTTGCCTTCTCCTTGTTTGCTTTCCGGTCTCCTCCCGGAGCTTCCAGAGTCTCTCTTGTCCAGAAAAAAAATCGTCAAAAAGTTTCATAGCGTTTGGACTCCGTTTGGAACTGATTTTCTGGAAAACCAAAAACAAGCAAAAAACAATTGGCACTGGGTTAATAGGTTAGTCCTAGAAAATGATATAAAATAGCATATAATTGCGTATACAACATCCAAGATTGATACTATAATAACATGGAACAATAAAAAAATATAGATACGTTGGAGACATATCAAGCATCCCCAAGCTTGATTCCTGCTCGTCCTCGAGTAGGTAAATGATAAAAATAGAATTTTTGATGTCGAATGCTACCTAACATGTTCATAATGTAATATTTCTTTTATGGTATGAATATTTAGATCCAAATGATTCAAAGCAATAGTCTATAATTTGACATAAAGACATCAATACTCAGGCATACCAACAAATAATCATACCTTTCAAAATAAAAATGCTAAAGAACGCTATCCCTGCAAAATCATATAGCCTGGTCATACTCCATCTTCTTAACACAAAATATAAATCATGTACAACCCCGATGTCAGCCAAGCAATTGGTTCATACTTTTTAACGCGCTTCAGCTTTTTCAACCCCCACGCAGTACATGAGTGCAAGCCATGGACATAGCACTATGGGTGGAATAGAATGCGGTGGTAGGGATTAATAAGCACTACAAAAAAAGACACATCCATGACATCATGGCCCAAACAAAAAAATTATGTCATGGTTATGACACTTCTATGACGATAATTGTGACAAAAACACGTATCATCATAGATGTGGTGGGATCCTAAAAATGGGCTTTTCATCCTGGGCGGGTCGGGGACGCACATGCATGACGTTCTTTGGGCCGTCCATGACATAAAAAATCATGGTAGAAGTGAGGGCGAGGAAACTTTCGCGGAGTTCCCGGTTACGATGGGTGGTCAGGGCCGAGCAATGCAGTGTGGTTCGCGCATTTCTCTCTTGTACGTGCGCGTGGTGCGAGCCGTGTCGCTATAATTGAACCCGAGCGAGAGGCATTCACTTACTGAACCCGAGCAATCACACTGCTATGTACTGAAGCCGATCGATCGATCCCTTCGCTACGTACTGAACCCGACCGACTCCTTCGCCGCTAACTGAACTCGATCGATCGCCGCTGTTGCTTACTGAAGCCGGTCGAACCCTCGTGCGAGACGTAGCTAACTAGTAAGTTGGGTTGCCTCTGGATGAACAATGTCTGTTGCTGCCGCGCGCGCGATACGTAGAACGAGTCGAGACGTGGTGAGTCCAGCCGGTTGGTTGGCTGTGGATGAACAATTCCCGATGGGGGTTGGGTGAACAGGACCCTGGCCGTGTGTAGGCAGTTGCCACTGGATGAACAGAACCCGTGGTTGCCGCTGGATGAACAGGACCCCGAGGAGGCCGCCACACACCCCAGCCGATTGGGGGTGGATGAACAGGACCCCGTGGAGGCTGGTTGAACAGCAGCCAGTGAAGATGGATGAACAGTAGCCCATGGATGAATAGTAGCCCGTGGAGTCCTATTTTGCGGTACACCCCCTCCCGATGAACATGACCCCGTTTCGACCATAGGCGGTTGGAGAGAAGTTTGTTTCCTCCGTTTTTGCGGTACACCAAACCCCTCCCGATGAACAGGACCCCGTTTCGACCGTAGCCGGTCGAACGGAAGGTCGTTTTCTCCATTCTGCGGTATGCCAGACACCGTTTTGGCCATTCCGTCCAAGCGGTTGGCTCCCGTTGAATAGGATGCATTCTGACCCAGTCAGGTGCCTTCCGATGAACAAGACGTTGTTTCTCCATTCTAACCCGACCGGTTGGCTGCCAACGAACATGACACCGTCGCTGTACGCGTTTGAGACCATGCGTGTATGTACGTACGTGGCCGATTTTCTTGCAGCATGGTTGTACGCATATGTACATGATTTAGAGGGGACTGGCTAAACTGCTACCGCTCCTTACTCATCCATGGTTCATCATGGCAGACAGACCGATCGACCAGTATGTACGTACATGTTTGCGACCAGACAGGCAACGCTGCATACGGTTCGACCGGGTGGGTCCAAGTTGTCGGGGAGGATAATGACCCAGTTATTTGCATGCGAAGATATAGCTGGTGGGTCCCAGCTATCAGGGGGAGAAATCATTATTTTCCCGCGTAATAAGGAGGCACTTCCTTGCGTGCGAAGATGTAGCTAGTGGGTCCAACTGTCAGCCTCACCACGTACAGTCCTCTTCCGATGGTTGTTGTTCGTTGACCATGCTACGCCGAGAGCACAAATGCGATGGTCGACGGCAAGGCTAAAAGTGCAACTATCCCTGGGTGGTTTTGGTAATTCCTAACAACATATAGCTCATTGAACTAGTGCTCTTTCAAGATGATCATTTCAGAAAGTTCATTGATTGGCATGGCATGGACTAGGAATGTGGATCCCTCAAAATGCTAAGGACACATATTGGCTCAAGCTCAAGACTCTACATTTTCATTTTAGGGATAATTAGATTTATGCCCCTAGTTGTGTCCCACTCGTCTGTTTTACCCCTAATTCCCAAAAGTCACCGGTTCTGTCCAAGTCACTTTGCTCCTCTTATGCTTTTGCCCTTTGACCATTTGACCGTCAGTTTGAAAACTTCATAACTAATTCATACTAAATCAGAAAAATGCAAATAAGATACCAAATGTTCAGAAAAACATCACCTATATGTCAGTGTCATTTGCATTCATGAAAAAAAGTGTTGGAAAGTGCACATCTGTCACGACCGATTTTCCAATAAAAATATTTATTGAGAGACCGATCCCTTTTACGGTCCAGTAAAGAAGAATTCCTTCTTACTGGTAGACAAAATCTTGATCACAGAAGAAAAATACCAGGAGTACTGAATATAATACAAAGTTGAGCGGAGACTGCTCAACAATTTATTACAAACACGCTAATAATACATAAAGGCGGATAGGGTGGCAAATCTACTGACTCACGATAAAAGCGGTGGTGGATATATCACAGCGAAGTGGGTGATATGACTCCTAAAAACTAACAGCTCTTCGAGCGTCGGAGTGAGGCCCGAGGAGACTTATTGTGGGTGGCGGAAGCGTATATGATACAAGTGACCAATATCCAGGATCGCACGGGACTGACTGGGATTCCTCTAGGCGTCGGACTCACTATCAAACTCTTCATCCATGAGATCGCCTTCGTCAACATCTGGCCAAATCAATAAGCCAGGTGAGTACCATGAAAGTACTCGCAAGACAGTTCGGACATAAGATATAACAAATGTAAACATGATGCATATGAACAGAAATAACAAGTGCACTCAAAACAACGGAATAATCATGCACGGGAAAAATAAAGAGAAGTCGGGCAGTAGTCCTCCCGAAATCCCAAAATAAACACTGAGGGCCAAATGAGTGTCTGAATGACTCCACGAGAGGAAAAATACAAGAATAATAATGCCGCAGTCGGGCGTCAAGGCGACACCACATAAAGGGCTTATAATAGAATATAAAAGGCAGTGCGTGCCACAGTCGGACGTCTGAGCGACATCACATAAAGGGCTTATATTGAAAGAATAAACAACAGTGCATGCCACAGTCGGACGTCTGAGCGACATCACATAAAGGGCTTATATCAAAAGTAAATAACAAGAGTGCCACAGTCGGACGTCTGAAGCGACATCACATAAAGGGCTTATATCAAAAGTAAATGACAAGAGTGCCACAGTCGGACGTCTGAGCGACATCACATAAAGGGCTTCATAACTTAATATCTCAGTAGCTCAAGAATTTAAATCATATCAAGGGAATAATCAGGTATGAGATAACAATAGGGGTTAGTCCATCCACAGGAATAACGTTCAACCAAGTTTACCACTCAAGTTTGTTCTCCGGGGATTTTACCACGAGGATTGACATAGATATGGGTATACTGGCCATGGTCCTTGACCATAGATACGATGACTCGGAAGGATTTGACTCTGCAGAGGTTGTACTTTAACCACAGCCAACGGATTTCAGTAGTCACGGGGACTAGTTCCGCTTACGGTGTTTTGGAAGAAACACATCTAACCAGTACACACCCATTCAACATTCCAAAGCCAGGAATCACCCTCGGGAACGTTCAAGATAAACTTTGAGACGGGGAGGCTACAACCTCGCGTAGCATGGGATCAAATTTATATACGCGCGCTCTAAGGGGTGCCCCCTCTCGGTCCCAACCGGAAACACCCATGCCCCCTGACCGGATGACTGGCTTTAATCCAGGGCCGTGGAACCCTCATCCCGGCCCCTCTATTTGGTGTGTACACGGAAAGAGGTTACCAACTTACTAAACCGTATTCTTGGCAGAAAACATGTGGCGGCACGGAAAGGGGAAAAACGATAACGTGACTCAGTCCACGTTAACGTCGGAGTTTATCGGACAACGTGAGGCTGGCATGCTACAACAATACCACCTCACTGCCTTTCATGTCACCACATGACTAGGCCATCTCTCATCAGAGATCACAGTAACCTTGGAGCACACGGATAGTTGCCTTACACGCAACGAGATACTCACCGATGCTCATATGCCATGCACAAACTATTCAAGAAAACATGCAAAACACCCGTCATATCAAAGGTTCAAACATGCTTGCCTGGTTCGGAGAAGTCGGAGTCTAGCTCGGCGAAGTTCGCGGCTCCGTCACCTCTTCCGGAACCTACCGTATAGCGAAAACGTATACTAACGTGAACATCAACGCGTGCATAAAAGTTGTCCCAATTTTTTTTCCAAATAAATACTAAAAAAAACTAGACAAAAATATAAGACTGTCAGAAAAAGAATCACTCAAAAATCACTTTTTATTAAAAAGTTATAAGTGTTTTAGTCCAGGGACTAATCTGTGATGAAACAGAAAAGATCCAGGGACTTAACTGAGAAAACAGAAAACGCTTCGGAAAGAAACGCGCCAGCTCAAAGGGAAAACGTATTTGCCCGAAGGCGCCAACAGAAAACGTTTCGAGGGAGAAGGGAATAGAGGCTGACAGGGGGAGTCCACATGTCAGGTTTAAAAAGTTCGCCAGCGCCCGAAGACTGCGGTGGTCGCCGGCGTCGAACTACGGCGAGACAGGGAGATCGGAGTGTACCAAGAGCTTCAGCGTGTCCTTCCGCATCGGTGGGTGGTGGACTCGACCGACGGAGAGCACCACGTCGACGGCGACACTTTCTCCGGCGGACGGCGGCTCGGGCGATGGTGGAGAACGCCGGTGGGTGCTGCAAACTCCGAATTGAAGCGCGGGTCAGGAGAGCAGATGCATAGGGAAGCTGCTGGCAAGAGTTGAAGGGTGGAGGTGCACGCACGGGAGCGAATCGAGCTGGATCCCGTGGCGGGTCGCGGCGGCCGGAGTTGGGGAAGAAAGCTCTCCCGTGGCTCTACCAGTGGCTTGGCGTGGTCTAGGTGGAGTGCAGAGGTGGTGTGGGTACGAGTTGGAGCTCGGGGCCTCTATTTATAGGCGGATCGAGGGGGTGGCCGTGAACGGGATCGCTCCGGCGAGCAATTACGGCGAGGTAATGGCTTGGCAGGGAGCTTAAGTGGCCGGGCAGCATCAGGGAGGTGTACTGGTGCCGTTCCCCCTGCTAATCCTGGTCGGTCTTGGCGTAATGGCGCCGGTCCTCGACGGGGTGGCCGTACGGGCACGGCGGCGGCAGAGAGCACGCTCCGCGCCTAGCGGTTCACGACGAGGGTGGTAGCGCGCACTAGGGAGTGGGTGGCCACGCGGCGGCCTCCGGTGGCTTGGGCGGCGCTGGGTGGCGCCGTCTACGCTGCGCCCCTCTCTGGCGGCCGCAAAGCCGCCGCTGCCGTCGCTCACGGGGAGGCGCACCACCTCCTGCTTGTCGCCGACGTCCGCAAGGCTCCAGGGGATCGTGCGGCGCATGAACAAGGGGGAGGGGACGGGGAGCAAGGCGACACCGGGGCACTGGCGAGATTGAGATCGAACACTGAAGAAAATGACAGTGGTTTCAGACACTGTTAACTGAACTTGACTGAACTTGATAGCAACAGTGTCCAGCAAGTGTTTGATGAAATGATTTGGCAAGCAGAATTTTTTTCTGGAGTTGGGACTTGGTGAGGTGACCTCTCAATGCACCCAGAGGCTGCCTGATTTTTCTCAGATTTTTAGGAGAATAATTTGAATGAATTTCATCAAATTTGGCAAAACTGGTCCAAACTTGCAGCAAGTATAGTTTGAAAAATTTGAACTAGAGACCAGTGGATCTTCATGGATCTTGGTTGAGGGTTCAAAGGACTAGCTAGGGAAATTGGTTTGGAGACAAAACTCAAAGCAGAAAGGGTAGCTCCTTTGTAAACCTCCAAGGATCAAGATAGAAGGCAGAAATTGTTTTTGATGAGAGTTAAATGGAAAAGAAATTTTGGGGAGGTTCAAACTGCTGGATTTGATGTGTATCATGATCCAAAGATGGGGAAAGGGTTATGGCAGTGGATTTCCACCTGGGTCATGGCAAGAGGAATATTTGAAAAGAGGAGAAGATCACTTCAAAATGCCATAGGGCTATTTAAATTATTTTCCAAAAGGAAATTTTTCCAAGTGAATGGCATTTGGTTTTGAGTCAAAATAAAAGGAAAAACCTCCAAGACCAAGATCAAGCCTTGGGTGAATCCAAATAAAACACTTGTCATAAAAGAAAGTTTTTGAGAGGGTGGGTTCTTTAAAAGAAAAATTTAAATACCCTCCTCAAATAAAAATAAAAGTTTGAAAAATCCAATTAAAATTTTTGGGTGTCACAACATCCGAGTTTTAGCTCTTTTGATACCACCATGAATAGTGAACTCTAAAAAAATCAAAAAAAAATCAAAAAAAATATGGTGGCGAAGAACAACAAATGTTCTAAGTGCTTGCCAAGTTTCATTAGGGAACGACATTCATGGAAGTCGTGGCAAAAAAATAATCTATTTTGGAGTGCTGATTGTTTTTTTGCCGCAGCACCCACGAATGTTATTCCCTGATGAAACTTGGCAGGCAATTAAAACATTTATCATTCTTTGCCACCAATTTTTTTTAATTTTTTTGAACTTTTTTAGATTTTACTATTCATGGTGGTAGCATAAGAGCTAAAACTCGGATGGGCACTTTCCAACACTTTTTTCATGAATGCAAATGACACTGACATATAGGTGATGTTTTTATGAACATTTTGGTATCTTATTTGCATTTTTCTGATTTAGTATGAATTAGTTATGAAGTTTTCAAACTGATGGTCAAACGGTCAAAGGGCAAAAGCATAATAGGAGCAAAGTGACTTGGACAGAACCAGTGACTTTTGGGAATTAGGGGTAAAACAGACGAGTGGGACACAACTAGGGGCATAAATCTAATTATCCCTTCATTTTAGTGATCCAAGATCACATTGAGTCCATAGGAAAAGCCAATACTATTAAAAGGGGATGAGATGTTGCTTAATGGCTTACTTGCTCAAAATGCCTAGTGATATGCTCCAAAAGCCCTCAACCACTTCCTCATTTCCTCATATGTCCCATACCAAAAGTCAAACTCGGCCCCACCAATCTGATCTATCCGGCGCCACCGAGTTCATTTGACATAGCCATAGCCAGAAATCCTAATCAGTTCGGTCTCACTGATAGGGATATCGGTCTCACCGAGATGGGATTGGAAACTCTTTGTTTCCCTTTGTAACGCTTCGGTCTAACCGAGATGAGCGATCGGTTCCACTGAGTTCTCAATGCAAACTCTCCGTTTCCTTTTCGTAACGTTTCGGTCTCACCGAAATGAGCGATCGGTTCCACCGAGTTTGCCTGACCAACTCTCTGTTTGGCTATTACAGAAATCGGTCTCACTGAGTTTATGTGATCAGTCTCACCGAGATTATGTTACGCCCCCTAATGAAATAGGTCCCACCGAGTTGACATGTCGGTCCCACCGAAAATCCTAACGTTCACATTTTGAACTAAATCGGTCTGACCGAGTTTGAGTATTCGGTCCCACCGAGTTTGGTAAATTGTGTGTAACAGTTAGATTTTGTGTGGAGGCTATATATACCCCTCCACCCATCCTCCATTCATGGAGAGAGCCATCAGAAAGTGCCTACACTTCCAGCATTCATTTTCCGAGAGAGAACCACCTACTCATGTGTTGAGACCAAGATATTCCAATCCAACCACAAGAATCTTGATCTCTAGCCTTCCCCACATTGCTTTCCACTCAAATCATCTTTCCACCAAATCCAAATCTATGTGAGAGAGTTGAGTGTTGGGGAGACTAGCATTTGAAGCACAAGAGCAAGGAGTTTATCATCAACACACCATCTATTACCTTTTGGAGAGTGGTGTCTCCTAGATTGGTTAGGTGTCATTTGGGAGCCTCCGTCAAGATTGTGGAGTTGAACCAAGGAGTTTGTAAGGGCAAGGAGATCGCCTATTTCGTGAGGATCTACCCAAGTGAGGCAAGTCCTTCATGGGCGATGGACATGGTGGGATAGACAAGGTTGCTTCTTCGTGGACCCTTCGTGGGTGGAGCCCTCCGTGGACTCGCACAGCCGTTACCCTTCGTGGGTTGAAGTCTCCATCAACGTGGATGTACGATAGCACCACCTATCGGAACCACGCCAAAAATCTCCGTGTCTACATTGCGTTTGCTCCCTCCAAACTCATCCCCTTTACCTTCATATGCAATGATTTACATTCCGATGCAATACTCTTATACTTGGATGTGTAGGTTGATTGCTTGACTTGTGTTAAGTTGCTAAAATCTGCCAAGACTTAAAATTGGGAAAAGCTAGTTTTTTATTTGGTCAAGTAGTCTAATCACCCCCTCTAGACATACTTTCGGTCCTACAAGTGGTATCAGAGCTTTGGTCTCCATTTTCCTTGATTTCCATAGCTTTGGTGATCATAGCCTTGGTTTCATAACCTAGGAGAGTATGGCGTCTAGCGAGGGAAATTACCACCGTAGAGGTCCTTACTTTGATGGTACTAAGTTTGCTAGTTGGAAGCATAAGATGAAAATGCATATTCTTGGACATAACCCCACCGTTTGGGCTATTGTGTGTATTGGCTTGCAAGGTGAATTCTTTGATTGGAGAGAACCGAGCCGTGAAGCTACCGTGGAAGAGTTGAAGATGCTACAATACAATGCTCAAGCTTGCGAAATCCTCTTCAACGGATTGTGCCCCGAAGAATTCAACAAAATCAGCCATCTTGAGAATGCAAAGTAAATTTGGGATACTTTGATTGATATGCGCGAAGGTACCACTACAAAAAAAGACACATCCGTGACATTTTAGGCCGAACGAATTTTTTTTCTGTCATACTTATGACACTTCTATGATGATAATTGTGACAAAACCCGGTATCATCATAGATGTGGTGGGGTCCTACTTCTATGACAAAAATTCATGACAGAAAATAGGCTTTTCGTCCTGGGCGGGCCGGAGATGCAGCTGCATGACATTCTTTGGGCCGTCCATGACAGAAAAAACGGTGGTAGAAGCGAGGGCGAGGAAAATATCGGGGAGTTCCCGGTTACGGTGGGTGGTCGGGGGCCGAGCGATGCGCGTTTCTCTCATACGTACGCGCGCGTGTGTGTGAGGCGTTGGGCTCTAACTAAACCCGAGCGATTGCACTGCAGGCTACGCGTTACTAAACCCGAGCGATCGATCGATCCCTTGCCGTTAACTGAACCCGAGTGATTCCTTCGCTATTGCTGCTAACTGAAGCCGATCGAACACTGCTGCCTCATTCACTGGATGAACAGTGAGCGTTGTTGAGGGGGTTTGGATGAACAGTTCCCGGTGGGGGGTTGGATGAACAGGACCCCGTGGTAGTAGAGGTCGTGGTCGCTAGATGAACAGTACCCCGATCGATCGACCCAGTGGATGAACAAGACCTAGTGGAGGGCTGGATGAATAGGACCCCGTGGAGGGCTGGTTGAACAGTAGCCGGTGGAGGGCTGGTTGAACAGTAGCCGGTGGAGGGCTGGTTGAACAGTAGCCGGTGGAGGGCTGGTTGAATAGTAGCCGGTGGAGGGCTGGATGAACAGTAGCCCGTGGAGGGGTGGTTGAACAGGACCCCGTGGAGAGGGCTGGCTGAACAATAGCCGGTGGAGGAGCGGTGGAGGCTGGATGAACAGGAGCCCGTGGATGAACAGTCGCAGGTGGAGGCTGGAGGAGGTTGACGGTGGATGAACAGGAGCCCGTGGCGGCAGTCGATGGTGGATGAACAGTAGCTCATGGAGGCAGTCGACGGTGGAGATGAACAGTATCCCGTGGAGTTTCGTTTTGCGGTACGCCACACCCCTCCCAATGAACAGGACCCCCGTTTCAACCGTAGCGCTCCAACACAAGTCTGTTTACTCCGTTTTGCGGTACGCCACACCCCTCCCGATCAACAGGACCCTGTTTCGACCGTCGGAGGCCCGTTTCCTCCATTTTGCGGTACGCCAGACCCCTCCCGATGAACATGATCCTGTTTCCACCGTGGCCGGTCGAACACAAGGCCGTTTCCTCTGTTCTGCGGTACGCCAGGCCTTGTTTCCATCGGCTGTTCTGTCCAAGCCAGTTGGCTCCCGATGAACACGACGACGCATTCCGTTCCGACCCAGCCGGTTGCCTCCCCATGAACATGATGATGGCGCAGCTTCTCCATTCCGAACCAGCCATGTACACGAGCCCTGGCCGTACGTATGCGTGAGTAGGCCTTCGAGACCCCGCCCGTATGTACGTACATGGCCGTATTTTCTTTCTTGCACCCTGGCCGCAGTACGTACGTGTACATGCTACATGTGCGCCTCGACTACGACACGTGCGCGCCTCTACATCGACCAGTATGTACGTACACGTTCGCGACCAGAATGACAACGCTACGTACGCTTCGACCAGGTGGGTCCCGACTGTCAGGCACTTCCTTGCGTCCGAAGATGTAGCTGGTGGGTCCCAGCAGTCAGGGGGGAAATGTTTTTTTCATGAAATACAGTGGCCCGCCGGTGGGTCCCTACTGTCAGGTGGAGGAATCATTATTTTGTGCGTAATAAGGAGGCATTTCCTTGCTGCGACCGTGGACCCAGCTGTCAGCCTCTCCACTTACAGTACTCTTTCAATGGAAGTCGTTTGTTGACCACATTGACCACGCAGCACCGAGAGCACCAGGGCGGTGGACAATGGCAAGGCCTAGGAAGGGGACGACGCGGAGCCGGGGAAGACACGACAGTGGATGCCCACGCGGAGGGGAGTACGTGGGTTGACTGCTTTGGCTGCGGTGTGAGGCTGCCATCGCCGGAGAATAACATGAGGTGTGGGTGAGTATAGAGGGATGGCATGGCCAGCGGTGGCAGCACAGCCGGCCACGGGAGGTAGGAGCAGGCGGCACGACCGACGCTTGTTTGGGTGGCTGGAGCAAGAAGACTAGAGGCTGAAGAAGCACTACGACCGTTGGATGGACATCGTATGGTCATTGGAGCTAGAATCGTTCATATTGACTAAGTTGACAAAGCCCTCCGTCCCCGTCAACTTAGTAGGCCCACAAGTCAGCCTCCCATTATGCTGGGTCCTAGCTAGCAGGGGAGTATTCATTTTTTTGTGCGTAATAAGGAAGCACTACCTTGCGTGCGAAGATATAGCTGGTGGGTCTGAGTTGTCAGTGGCTGGAAAGTTTTTTTTCGCGAAATACAGAGGCCCTTTTGGTTGGTCCCAGATGTCAGGTGGTGGAATCATTATTTTGCACGTAATAAGGAGGCATTTCCTTGTGTGCGGCCGTGGACCCAGCTGTCAGCCTCTCCACGTACAGTCCACTTCCGATGGATGTCGTTCATTGACCACGCCGCGCCGAGAGCACCAGGGTGGTGGACAACGGCGAGGCCTACGAAGGGAACAACACGAAGCCGGGGAAGACACGGTAATGGCTGCCCACGCGGTGGGGAGTACGAGGGTTGACTGGTTCGGCTGCTGTCGCCGGAAAATAATAGGAGGTGTGGGTGAGTAGAGGGATAGCCAGGCCAGGGATGCGAGTATGGTGGGGCCGTGAGGCCTGCCCGACAGCACAGCCGGCCACGGGAGGCGGGAGCAGGCGGTTCCGCCGGTGCTGGTTTGGGCGGCTGGATCAGGAAGATCAGAGACTGAAGAAGCACGATTGTCGTTAGATTGACATCTAACGGTCTGACGCTGGTAGAGTCGATTGTTGACTAAGTTTCTTTTTTGAGAAACCTTGTGTACGCATGAACTTAGTAGGCCCACAAGTCAGCCTCCAAATCTGTGGCAGACAATATAGAGCCCATTTGCTATTTTTTTTTAATAATTTGCAGCCTATTTGCTAATTCTTAAGTAATTTATTACAACCCATTTTCTGTCGAGGACCACGGTCAAAAAGTTCAACCTTATTTTGCATATTTCGGTGGAGTCCGAACTATTGTAATACCGAAATGATAAACATTTTTTAAGAACTTATTGATTTGCCAAAAAATTGTTTTGTTTTTGTAAGCAAACAAGACGTGGGACAATTTAGTTGGTTTAAGGGAAAACCAGTGGTAAAAAAATCAGTGCTAGGAGGGAAAAAAAGGATGTAAATATGAAAAGGGAACTTTATGTATTTTCAATATAATGATACGTGTATATGAACTAGTAAAACTCTAGGTAGAGATTAGCAAACGGAAGTAGGACATGGCATTTCAAGAGGAAAATAGAACTGGGCTGTGTGTTTGTGTCGGATTTCGGGTTTCGGCAAAACCCTTGTGATTCGAACACTGGGGTGTGCACGAAGATCTCTCCTCCCCCGAGCTCACGCTCTCACTACAATCTCAAAGCTCAGGACGTCGAACTCGCAGAACAAGGGACACATGGTTTATACTGGTTCGGGCCACCGATGTGGTGTAATACCCTACTCCAGTGTGGTGTGGTGGATTGCCTCTTGGGCTGAGGATGAACAAGTATAAGGGAAGAACAGCCTCCTGAGGAGAGGTGTTCTTGAGCTTGATAAGCTTTTGTGGTTGAGGGTGATCTGAATGGCCCAAGATCAGTTGCCTCCTACTCTGGTGGCTAGTCCTATTTATAGAGGCCCTAGTCCTCTTCCCAAATGTAGGCGGGAAGGTATCCAACAACGACCAAATTTGAAGGGAGACAACCAGTACAAGTTATCTTGACTAAAGGTGGTCTTCGCCTGCCAAAGGCTCTGGTGGTGACGCCGTCCTGGGCTCCACGGTGACCTTCGTCCTACAGTCCTGCTGGTCTTTGTCTCGTTGCACTGATATGGAAACCTTTGCCTGATGCCTCGGGACTCCTCGCCTGCGCTTGCCTCTTTAGCACCAAAGAGGAAACGAGTACACTGCGCGCGCTGGCGCCCGCCTGGCCTTGGTCATCATGGCTTGCGTCACAGGGACCTCGCGAGGTACCCCTCGCCTTGATCTCTCCGCCCTCGCGAGCCAGCCTGGTGAGGCCGCCCCCGAGGAGGTCTTGCGTCATCTGCCTCGTGAGGCTTGGCCCCTCGCGAGGGTCTTGATTGTTCACTGATGAAGATGGGCCGTACAGGGCCGCTGGTGGAGCCACGCCGTGGGCCGCAGGTAGGCAAGTCTAGGGACCCTCGTTCCCATGACGCCGACAGTAGCCCCCGGGCCCAAGGCGCGCTCGGACTTGGCTTCGAGGCAAAGCCCAGGGGCAAGTGTGGAGTGCCACGGGCCCCAATAGCCCGCGGCCTCGGTTGATGTGTGGCGATTGATGGGACGTCAGCGACCCCGCTTTCCCACGCAGCCTCGGCAACTGCCCGACTTGACGAGTCCCTGCTGCATGCAGAGGAAACCATCATTACCTGTGATCGTGGGGGTCGCCGGTTGGCCTTCTCCTGCTATAAATGAGGAAGGGAGCGGAGCCCCCGTCGCCCATCTCTTCCTGCTCCACTCGCTTCTCCTCTATTGCTTCATCGCTCGCAGCGACACCCATGGCACCGATTCGGAGGTTCTCACCGCAGACAAGGGAAAAGCCCCCCGCGACGAGCCGGGGCCGCTTCCGCCGAAGAAGAGGCTGGTCCGCCGCCGTGATGTAGTCATGAGGCCAGAGGTGTCGAGGCCTTGGCGATGGTCATGACGAGGGTGAAGGTGGACTTGTCCTTGGCGCTTGCCGCGGCTCGTCCAGCTACGACGACTCTTCCTCCAGCGACAGCTCCAGCAGCGGCGGCTATGACCAGCCGCCACGTCGCCGTGCTCGCTTCGAGGGCGGTAGTGGGTCGTCTCGTCGCCGCGCCACAGTGAAGCGCGAGGAGGGGTCTGGCTGAGTCCAGGAGAGCGCCAAGGGCCCACCCTCGCGAATCGCTGCGGGGGCTCGTGCCGCTTTTGTTTTGTTCTTTCGTTTCTTGCTGCATTAAAAAAGAAACAAGTATGGGGCCCCGCAGGGGCGTGCAATGAACCATGATTTCCAAGTCTCTATGTTATGTTTATCGTTCCTGTGTCGTGTTGCAGCATCAGTGTTTTATGTAGGCGTGTAGAGATAACTTAGCTTGACGTGTCTGAAGTAGTTTCTCCCTCGTGAGGCGTGCCTCTCCCAGTACGTGGTGAGACCTCCTTGCCGTTGGCTTGGGAGGTGTCGAGGAACTGCAAAAATTTGTTAAGAAACTCTTATTCTTCCAAGCCCAGGTCGTAGGCGTGGCCGACCATGACCCAGAGCTCCTCATCGCGGTACCCGAGGGGCACGGATTAAGGGAGGAGCGCCAGCTTGTGAGCTCGAGAGAGCGTGCTTTGCGAAGAACAGGAAAAACACGCTCACGAGTGCACCTGTCCAGCCCCCTCCTGAGGCATGTGAGGGAGAGTACAGGCCAAAACAAAGAACCGAGGGAAGAGCAGAGGAAAAGGCGATCGAACCAAGACGACAAGAAACACCAGAATGCAAACTTCCATTAAAAAAGGGGCAAGCCAACTACGGAAAGCAAATGAAAAGCCACGTCCGGCACCTAGTCTAGTCTTCTCACCAGCGCGGAGCTAAGTGCTGCCACTAGGATGTGGGAGGGAGCCCCCGAGGCCCGAGGGCGGCACTCCTGAGACTCCGGGGCATGTACAGCCCCACTCATTATTACATGAAAGTGTCACGAGCGGAGACCTTCACAGGCACGGGGCCTTGCTTCACAGGCGCTGGGCCTTGCTTCATGGGTAGAACTTCCGGAGGTGCTGGATGTTTCAGGCATCTGGATGGGGACCCCGTCCTGCGTCTCTAGGTGCACGGCGCCAGGCCTGGAGACGTGGGCAACCCTAAACGGGCCCTCCCACATGGGCGAAAGCTTATGCAGCCCTTCCCTGGAGAGCACCCGCCTTAGGACGAGGTCACCCACCTCGAGCGTCCTGGAGCGGACGCTGCGGCAGTGATACCGCCGCAGCGCCTGCTGGTATCTTGCCGCTCGAAGCGTGGCTTCGCGGCGGCGTTCCTCCCCCAGCACAAGGTCCATCCCCCGCATGGTGTCCTGCTGCGTCTCATCAAACGCCAGGACCCGCGCGGAGCGATGCTTGACCTCGTGAGGGAGAACCGCTTCTGCTCCGTAGACGAGGAAGAACGGGGTCTCGCCTGTTGGCTTGGTGGTGGTGGTGCAGATGGACCACAACACAGACTAGAGCTCGTCGTGCCAGCCCCTTCTGTAGGCCTCGAGCTTCTTCTTGAAGGTCCTGGTCTTGAGGCCTCTTAGGACCTCCGCGTTGGCGCGTTCGGATTGACCATTGCTCCTGGGGTGTGCCATCGAAGCGTAGCAGATCTGCGTTCCAAGGTTAGCACAATATGTCTTGAAGAGATTGCTAGTGAACTGCGAGCCGTTGTCGGTGATGATGCGATTAGGCACCCCGAACCGGCTCACAAGACCCCTGATGAACTTGACCGCAGATCCTGCCGGGATGGTGCAGATAGCTTCTACCTCCGCCCATTTGGTGAACTTGTCGATGGCGACGTAGAGATAGCGGTTGCCCCCAGGCGCTCGAGGGAACGGGCCTAAGATATCCAGCCCCCTAGACTGCGAATGGACACGAGAGCGGGATGGTCTGGAGGCCCTGAGCTGGCTGATGGATCTACTTGGCATGGAATTGGCAGGCTTCGCAGGACTTCACCAGCTCGGTCGCGTCGCTGAGCGCCGTAGGCTAGTAGAACCCGCCGCGGAACACCTTGCCAACGAGGGTTCGTGACGACGAGTGGTGCCCGCAGTCTCCGCTATGTATGTTGGCTAGGAACTCATTCCCCTGTTCCCTGGAGATGCATCGCAAGGAAACGTCATTTGGCCGCTTCCTGTATAACTCACCGTCCTGGATGCAATATGCCGTAGCCTGTCGGGCCACGCGCTCCGCATCCTCCTCTTTCTCTGGCAGCGTCCCTTGCGTCAGGTATTCCTTGAACTCCTTGGTCCAGAACCCCTCCTGAGGCTCGAGTGCCAGGAGTAGGCGCGCTCCCGAGGTCGGGCCGCAGGCCGGGGCTCCCGAGGCAGGTGGTTGGGGGAGTTCCTCCCGAGGCGGCGCCGGCCCTGAAAGCAGAGGTGCTGCCGAAGGCTTGAAGAGCCGCTCCTCAAAGATGCCAGGCTCTTGGGGTCGTCTCTTGGACACCCTTTTGGGGATGTCGCCGGCCTTCTTGTTGGTGCCACGGGGCACGTGTTGCAACTCTAGACCCAGGAAATGCTTTTCCATTTTGCGTACCTCCGCGAGGTATGCCTCCATGTGCTTGTACCTTGGCTCGTATACCTTGTTGGAGAAGTTGACGAGGAGCTGCGAGTCGCCCCTGATGGTGAGGCGCTTCACCCCCAGGGCCACCGCAGCCTTAAGGCTAGCGATGAGGCCTTCGTACTCCACGATGTTGTTGGAGACCTTCTCGCCTTGCTGGAAGCAGAGCTGCACGACGTAGTAGAGCTTGTCCTGAGTGGGCGAGATGAGCACTGCTCCAGCTCCCGCGCCCTGGCGTGCGAACACGCCATTGAAATACATGACCCAGCCATCTGGTGCTTCACTTCCTGGCGAGAGGGATCGGTCCTCGCCTGCTTCAAACCCCGGGGCGTCAGTCCATTCTGCTACGAAATCAGCGAGCGCGGCTCCCTTGATGACCCTGGTTGTGCTGAACTCCAGCTGGAATGCTTACAGCTCGATGTTCCATTCGATGACTCTTCCCGCAGCGTTGGGGCTCCTGAGTACCCTCTCCAGCGGGTAGGCCGAGACGGCCTTGATTGGGTGACCTTGGAAGTAGTGTCGCAGTTTACGCGAGGCCACCAAGAGCGCGAGCAAGAGCTTCTGATGCATGGGGTACCGTGCCATTGCATCCGGTATGTAACGCCCCGAGACCGGCGCTCCAGATGCGTTCCATGTTTTGCGTGTCAGCTCTGTTATTTATTTTGTTGTTGCATTCCTCATCGCATCATCCGCATTGCATCGGCACTCGTTGTCGTCATTATTTTTAAAACTTGCATTCGTTCGTAGTTGCCGTGTTTCCCCCTTGTCTTCGTTGACCCTTCCGAGACCAACCTTGTTCTTCGTTTTCCCTCTTGCCTAAACCGGAGTCTCTTTGCACAGTGCATCGCCCCCTCGCCCGTGTCCGAAACTTCCCCGAACCCAAATCGGGCAGTCATCACCATTGGATCCGGATCATCCCC
Organism: Triticum aestivum; assembly: GCF_018294505.1. Classification (NCBI taxonomy): domain Eukaryota; kingdom Viridiplantae; phylum Streptophyta; class Magnoliopsida; order Poales; family Poaceae; genus Triticum; species Triticum aestivum. The sequence continues at coordinate 130,743,497 of NC_057808.1, forward strand.
AAACATCTACAAAATATCTCCGTTTTCTTAATTGGACATCCTAACCTATATTTTCCCAGCCGTCCGATTACGATCGTAGGGACGTGATAGCCCCTACCCTAATCTCATTGCAGTATAAATAGTGGACAACCCTAAAATCTAGGGACCTATCCCATCCTCCCAGCCGCGCCGCCACTCTACCAAATCCCCATCGGGATCCATCCCACCCAACCAGATCGCTATGACCACCTCCCTCGTTTTGCGTCGCCGCCCAACCACATCAAGCCTTCCTCGATCATCCATCCACTCCACCAGCCACCCACGAGCTCCCTCACGCTCGAGGCTGTCCTCCTCGTCTCCGCGCCTCTGCTTCGCCAGAGACTGGCCTCGCCGCCGCCCAAGCCCACCGGGGCTTCAGCCATGCCCGTGCCCTCCTCCACGCGCTGCCCCGCCCGACCTCTCCTTCAGCCGAGCTCCTCTCCCTCGTGCGCCCATCTCCTCTTGCTGATCTGCGTCGTCCTGGAGCAATCTCGCCGGCGTTCCTCGTCATCCTTGAGCCAATGGCCGTCGGCCACCCAAGCAGCAGCAGCACAGCCCCGAGCCTCAATCCGAGTCGTCGCCGGCGCGCCACTGCCGGAGCACCAGCAAGACCGCCGCGTTCCCCCTCTATTTCCTTCTGCTTTCTCTCTTTCCCTTCCCTCTCCCTCACGATCTCTCTCTCTCTGTACTTCACCGCTGCAGGAACGACCGCCGCTTGCGGAAGCCGCCAACGTCCGCCTCTGGCCCAGATCCGGCCATCTCCATCGCCTCCTCCATCAAACCTCCTTCACTCCGCCGCCCAGCCGCCGGATTCGCCTGTTCCGGCCGGTTCCCGCCTGGCGCCGCACCAATCCCATGCCTCCTCCGCTGCCATTCCCGAGCTCCCCTGCTTCGTCCCCTGCCTCTCTGCTTCAGGCGGGCAAGGAGAGCGCTTGCGTGACCCAGGCCGCTGGCGCACGTGCCCGCGTGGGCCACAAGCACGCCCGAGGCCCAGATCGGCGCCGCTTGGGCCTCCTCCTCTCCAGCTGGGCTTGGCCCATGGGTGAGCAGCACCCGCCCCGCTCCTGTGCACTTTGGGCCAGCCAGTTTCGGCCCCTATGGTGTTTTTTTTCCTCTGGACGGATTTAATCAATTATCCCAGGATTTACAGATTTATAGAAAAACCCCAAAACTTCATGCATTTAATAACCCCACAACTGTGCATCGGATTAAAATAATTTATATATGTAAAGTGTTTAGAATTTTGTGTAGATTAATAATTTGCCACTTTCATCCCATGTTAAAATGTTTAAAATGCTGTTTATTTAATTTTGCATAAATGCCATGTTAAAATGATTTATTTCATAACTAAATAATCGTAACTCGGATTTTAATAAACTTTATATGCAAATGGGGTAGAAAAATGCCTAGTTTAACATGGTGCACTGCATTTTGCTGTTTAACAACATTAAAATTGTGTTTAGGGCAGAACAGTAGCAAATTCAAAATATGCAGGTGAGGATTTTCCGGAATTGTTGTTTGTTGTTCCGACCTCATTTAAACTTCCCTAGCTAGGTAGTCTTCATATGCTTCACCCCTTGCCATGTTTAATAACATTTAATATTGTTGGGTACATAAACGAGAGAGAACTAAATAATTGATGTGGTGTTTCGTCAATATGCAACTCATTGCATATTGAGCTCCACTTAATTTGTAGTATTGTTTGTTGCACTTTGCCATGCCATGCCTTTTTCTAAATCGGACATGCATCATACTTGATTGTGCATCATGCCATGTCTATGTGGTGGTTGTTTACTATGTTGTATGTTTATTTCCGGGTTGCTTCTCTCGTTAGCTTCGGTTTCGTTCCGGAGTTGTGAGGATTCGTTCGACTACGTCCGGTTGTCTACTTCGTGGACTCGTTCTTCTTCCTTGCGGGATCTCAGGCAAGATGACCATACCCTAGAAATCACTTCTATCTTTGCTTTGCTAGTTGTTCGCTCTATCGCTATGCCGCGCTACCTACCACTTGCTATATCATGCCTCCCATACTGCCATGTCAGCCTCTAACCTTTTCACCCGTCCTAGCAAACCGTTGTTTGGCTATGTTACCGCTTTTGCTCAGCCCCTCTTATAGCGTTGTTAGTTGCAGGTGAAGATGAAGATTGCTCCATGTTGGATTATGTTTATGTTGGGATATCACAATATCTCTTATCTTAATTAATGCATCTATATACTTGGTAAAGGGTGGAAGGCTCGGCCTTATGCCTGGTGTTTTGTTCCACTCTTGCCGCCCTAGTTTCCGTCATACCGGTGTTATGTTCCTTGATTTTTGCGTTCCTTACGCGGTTGGGTGATTTATGGGACCCCCTTGACAGTTCGCTTTGAATAAAACTCCTCCAGCAAGGCCCAACCTTGGTCTTACCATTTGCCTACCTAAGCCTTTTTCCCTTGGGTTCTGCAGACTCAAGGGTCATCTTTATTTTAAACCCCCGGGCCAGTGTTCCTCTGAGTGCTGGTCCAAACTAGAGCCACTTGCAGCGCCACCTCGGGGAAACTCGAGGTCTGGTTTTAGTTGTACGTAGTGTTCATCCGGTGTGCCCTGAGAACGAGATATGTGCAGCTCCTATCAGGATTTGTCGGCACATTCGGGCGGCTTTGCTGGTCTTGTTTTACCTTTGTCGAAATGTCTTGTAAACCGGGATTCCGAGACTGATCGGGTCTTCCCGGGAGAAGGAATATCCTTCGTTGACCGTGAGAGCTTATAATGGGCTAAGTTGGGACACCCCTGCAGGGTATTATCTTTCGTAAGCCGTGGCCGCGGTTATGTGGCAGATGGGAATTTGTTAATATCCGGTTGTAGAGAACTTGACACTTGACCCTAATTAAAATGCATCAACCGCGTGTGTAGCCGTGATGGTCTCTTCTCGGCGGAGTCCGGGAAGTGAACACGGTTTCTGGGTTATGTTTGACGTAAGTAGAGGTTCAGGATCACTTCTTGATCATTGCTAGTTCACGACCGTTCCGTTGCTTCTCTTCTCGCTCTTATTTGCGTATGTTAGCCACCACATATGCTTAGTGCCTGCTGCAGCTCCACCTTATTACACCATCCTTTCCTATAAGCTTAAATAGTCTTGATCTCGCGGGTGTGAGATTGCTGAGTCCTCGTGACTCACAGATACTTCCAAAACAGTTGCAGGTGTCGACGATGCCAGTGCAGGTGACGCAACCGAGCTCAAGTGGGAGCTCGATGAAGATCTTCTCCGTTGTGTTGTCTCTTTTCTTGTTGATCAGTAGTGGAGCCCAGTTGGGACGATCAGGGATCTAGCAGTTGGGTTGTCTTCTTTTATTTTGGTTCCGTAAGTCGGACCTATGTGTGTATCTTGAATGATGTATGATTTTATTATGTATTGTGTGAAGTGGCGATTGTAAGCCAATTCTTTATCCCATTCTTGTTCATTACATGGGATTGTGTGAAGATGACCCTTCTTGCGACAAAACCACAATGCGGTTATGCCTCTAAGTCGTGCCTCGCCACGTGGGAGATATAGCCGCATCGTGGGTGTTACAAGTTGGTAATCAGAGCCATCCCCGACTTAGGAGCCCCCTGCTTGATCAAATCGCTGGCGTTGTTGAGTCTAGAACAAAAATGTTTTGAGTCTTAGGATTATATATATCGGAGAGTAGGATTCTTTTTACTCCTCAGTCCCTTCGTCGCTCTGGTGGGGCCTCCTGACGTAGAAGTTTTGACCCTTCTCTCCTCAAATTTCACTAATTTTTTTATTAGGATCACACGGGTATCTTGGAATCGATCCGATGGTTTTGTGACGAGAACATTGTTCTTGGTGCCTCCTGACATTTAGGGGTTGTGGCAGTGTCCCGAGGAGTTGAGCTCCGAGGTGTTGTCGTCACAATTTTATCGTTGCAGTTCTGGAATACCTGAGTTTCGCCGACATCGAAATCTCTTTTATGCATTTGTTGGTGAGATCACCTTGACGCCACCCAGTACTGGGGCGGGAGTTCGGGAGTATTGCCATAACTCATATAACGGATGCTTTTTGAAGGTTGAGGTAAATGATTTCCGAAGGTTTCTTGGTTATGTGTTGACGGATGGATACAGCTGGATCTAGGTATTGTTAGTTTGGGTGATATATTTTTGTGTCCCCTGTATCCCCAACACCAGATTGCATAACCAGAAAGTTTCGGGAGTTTATAAGGGGGAATTCAATTAGCTCCTAGGATATCTTTCCGACAGATGCATGATATGAGATTGGGGTTCGACGTCTAGTGGTCCTTGGCTATGCCGACTCGGGGACGCTTCGTATGTCATCTGCACTGCCTTGTACATGATGGTGCTGTACGATCGAGCCCGTGTGGGCCCCACCACGAAAACTTCGGACGAAATCTCTATCATATGTTTGTTCCGGCTTATTTTGCAAGCCAATCCTTTGTTTTGTTTTGTTTTGTTTTGTGGTATTCGAGTTGCTTCGAAGTCAAATGTTAAATCCATACCTTTCCTAAATGGTGTTCTCATATTTCTATATGGATACTAATCCTTCTTGATCATCGAGGTCGTCATGTTAATTCTTTTCCAACCGGTGTGCTTTTCTTCATGTGAATCAGTTCATTCCAACATCCGCAAGATCAACTCTAAGTTTTCTCAACGGTGTTTGTTTCATCCATCCCAAGGTGACTTTGTTTTTCCCGCCCTCCCACCCTTTTCCTTCAAGGAATCAGATGTCGTAACCAAGTATCCATTTTATTCATGTTAAGCCCCTTCATTCTTTTCAATCAATGTGCTTACCCGGTGGTTCTCATGAAGATGTTCTTCAAGTTTATCATTCTTCATTCTTTTTCTTCTCTGGTGGATTAAATTCAAGCCTTCAATGTTGGTCACATTCCTTTCCCTGTTTCAAATGTTTTCTCATGCCGGTGTATCTCTTAATCATTCACCTCTCGCTTTCCATGTGTTCCGGAGTGTTGAAGATATCTTAGGAGACTCGCATTTCCATTCCCAATCCGTTCAAGCTATTCTCGAGGTTGTTATCTCTTTGGAGCCATTCAATTCAACCGGTGCAATCTACTTTTCAAGTAATAATTTCAACGGTGTTTCTTCTGAGTGGGCCCTAACCCACATGTCTTTTTCCAGGATCTTACCTGACTCTTCTAATTCTTTCCGGAGTTATTCTCAAATTCTTTGCAAAGTTTGACGTAAGAATGATTTATCATCAGTCATAGGTATTTCTCCAAGATCTTTCAAATTCTTTCATCATTGGTTCATCATTTTTATTATCCATTGTTCTGGAGTGCCTCAATAATTCATGGTGGTGTTTCTCATCGTCATTCTCAACATTTGAAGACCGAAGAAGGATTTCTCCTAAATCTTGGTCCGTTCTCTTGAAGATTCATGGTTCTAGCTTGATGCCATCCTCTCATAATTGTTTTTGATTGTGAGAATTCTTTTCACCCATCCGGAGCATTTCAGAGTTGTTTTCGTTTCTTGTTCATCCAAAGGCCATCATTCCAGAAGATCTCTTCGTTCTAAATTTTCAGCTCTCGTTCTCCAAATCTTACCGGTGCATCATTCAAGTATTCTCTAGTCAGCTCGCGATCTCTTCATTCTCTTGTATCTAAATTTCTCTCAAGTATCTTCGTTCATTTTCTAATTCTTCCCGATGTTTCTTTATCTTTTCTTTGTTAATTTTCAATTCTTACGGTGGTTCGTTCAAGATTTCTCTTCCTTCGTTATCATATCAATTTATTCGTTCTTTCAAATCCTACTGGTGGTTCGATGAAGATCTTCCCAAGTTTGCGCTATATCTATCTTAATCCTTTCTACGAGAATAAGTAGTATGCCAAATCCGTTGCTTGTCATCAATCTAAATTGGTGAAGGATACGCGTAATGTAATTCTTATTCTTGTTTCCTCCAAGTGATTAATTCCTTATTCCGGAGGTTCATCAAAATTCTTGATCTCATTTGTTCATTTTCTTTCCGGAGTTCCAAGTTTTTCTCGGTTATATCATTTCAAAGCTCCACCCACATCATTGCAAGGCTTCACATTGTGTTGTCAACTTCTCTTTCTTTTTATCATCCTTTTATTACCGGAGTTCTTCATGGAGGCTATACATGGTGGTTCATCAAGGATTTAATTCATTCTCGAAGTGTTATTCAAGATTCTTGTTGGAGCTCAAGCATTCTTGCATTCCGAAGTGCAATTCTTTCTACCTTATCTTTTGAGGTGGTGTTATATCATTCTTGACAATTTCCCTTCATGCTTCATGATTCACATGTTGTCAAGAATGAGGTATTTTAAATCCATCAATCTCTTCATTGGGGTTATCTTGGGTTATATTTCACCTAAATATTTCCCTAAGGAATGTTGCTATTATGGTGCTTATTAATGATCCAAGTTTTCTCCTATCCTCTCGGCGAGAGAAGTTTTCATTTCTTCGTTGATCTCAAGCAAGCAATTGTTTTCGTTAGTGGCAAAAATTTCACCTCATAATTTTGAGATGTGTTCCATAAGCCCTCAACAAGCTTGTTCTTTTAGTTGTTGGTTTTTTCCAACAACTCCGTTCTAACCTTCTTGCAAGGATACTTTCCTAATTCATTTGTGGAAGGTGTTGTCATTTTCTTCTCCATTCTGTTATTCCAATGATCTATCTTCTATTCTTTCTTCCGGAGGTTTTGTGATGTTGCTCTCTTCGACCAATCATCTTGTTTTGTCAAGATCATGTAATTTTTTTCATTTCTTATCTGTTTAGCCGGAGTGTCATGTTTTCATTCGAGTTCTCTCATCTTATCAAGTTTTGTCTCCTTCCTCAACCGGAGTGCTGTCTGAAATCTTTCTTACCCCTTGTGTCATTCTTTCATTAGTTCCGGAGGCAATGTGTTGGTAATTTCATCGAGTATCCTCTCATCTTGTCAAGATCATATTCAATTCCTTCCATTTACAGTCGGAGTGCTGCCCAAATTATATCATTCTTATTCCTTCTCTATCTTGTTTTAACCGGAGTGGTTTAAATATCTATTGTGTCACTTAACCTCAAGGTTCTCATGGTGTTCCTTGTCTCTCTTTTCTACCGGAGTCTTCTCAATTTTGTTCACCTCTGTCGTGTCATTTCTTCAAGCTTTGTGACCTCTCAAGGTTCTTTGGTTTCACTCGTTTGTCAAAGAAGCAACTTAGTTTTACCTTTTCTCTTCCTTTTCTGCTTCTCTCCGGTGTCATCCTAGATCTCGGGACGAGATCCTCTTGTAGTGGTGGAGTGTTGTAACGCCCCGAGACCGACGCTCCAGATGCGTTCCATGTTTTGCGTGTCAGCTCTGTTATTTATTTTGTTGTTGCATTCCTCATCGCATCATCCGCATTGCATCGGCACTCGTTGTCGTCATTATTTTTAAAACTTGCATTTGTTCGTAGTTGCCGCGTTTCCCCCTTGTCTTCGTTGACCCTTCCGAGACCAACCTTGTTCTTCGTTTTCCCTCTTGCCTAAACCGGAGTCTCTTTGCACAGTGCATCGCCCCCTCGCCCGTGTCCGAAACTTCCCCGAACCCAAATCGGGCAGTCATCACCATTGGATCCGGATCATCCCCAAACATCTACAAAATATCTCCGTTTTCTTAATTGGACATCCTAACCTATATTTTCCCAGCCGTCCGATTACGATCGTAGGGACGTGATAGCCCCTACCCTAATCTCATTGCAGTATAAATAGTGGACAACCCTAAAATCTAGGGACCCGTCCCATCCTCCCAGCCGTGCCGCCACTCTGCCAAATCCCCATCGGGATCCATCCCACCCAACCAGATCGCTACGACCACCTCCCTCGTTTTGCGTCGCCGCCCAACCACAACAAGCCTTCCTCGATCATCCATCCACTCCACCAGCCACCCACGAGCTCCCTCACGCTCGAGGCTGTCCTCCTCGTCTCCGCGCCTCTGCTTCGCCAGAGACTGGCCTCGTCGCCGCCCAAGCCCACCGGGGCTTCAGCCATGCCCGTGCCCTCCTCCACGCGCTGCCCCGCCCGACCTCTCCTTCAGCCGAGCTCCTCTCCCTCGTGCGCCCGTCTCCTCTTGCTGATCTGCGTCATCCCGGAGCAAGCTCGCCGGCGTTCCTCGTCATCCTTGAGCCAATGGCCGTCGGCCACCCAAGCAGCAGCAGCACAGCCCCGAGCCTCAATCCGAGTCGTCGCCGGCGCGCCACTGCCGGAGCACCAGCAAGACCGCCGCGTTCCCCCTCTATTTCCTTCTGCTTTCTCTCTTTCCCTTCCCTCTCCCTCACGATCTCTCTCTCTCTGTACTTCACCGCTGCAGGAACGACCGCCGCTTGCAGAAGCCGCCAACGTCCGCCTCTGGCCCAGATCCGGCCATCTCCATCGCCTCCTCGATCGAACCTCCTTCACTCCGCCGCCCAGCCGCCGGATCCGCCCGTTCCGGCCGGTTCCCGCCTGGCGCCGCGCCGAACCCATGCCTCCTCCGCTGCCGTTCCCGAGCTCCCCTGCTTCGTCCCCTGCCTCTCTGCTTCAGGCGGGCAAGGAGAGCGCTTGCGTGACCCAGGCCGCTGGCGCACGTGCCCGCGTGGGCCACAAGCACGCCCGAGGCCCAGATCGGCGCCGCTTGGGCCTCCTCCTCTCCAGCTGGGCTTGGCCCATGGGTGAGCAGCACCCGCCCCGCTCCTGTGCACTTTGGGCCAGCCAGTTTCGGCCCCTATGGTGTTTTTTTCCTCTGGACGGATTTAATCAATTATCCCAGGATTTACAAATTTATAGAAAAACCCCAAAACTTCATGCATTTAATAACCCCACAACTGTGCATCGGATTAAAATAATTTATATATGTAAAGTGCTCAGAATTTTGTGTAGATTAATAATTTGCCACTTTCGTCCCATGTTAAAATGTTTAAAATGCTGTTTATTTAATTTTGCATAAATGCCATGTTAAAATGATTTATTTCATAACTAAATAACCGTAACTCGGATTTTAATAAACTTTATATGCAAATAAGGTAGAAAAATGCCTAGTTTAACATGGTGCACTGCATTTTGCTGTTTAACAACATTAAAATTGTGTTTAGGGCAGAACAGTAGCAAATTCAAAATATGCAGGTGAGGATTTTTCGGAATTGTTGTTTGTTGTTCCGGTCTCATTTAAACTTGCCTAGCTAGGTAGTCTTCATATGCTTCACCCCTTGCCATGTTTAATAACATTTAATATTGTTGGGTACATAAACGAGAGAGAACTAAATAATTGATGTGGTGTTTCGTCAATATGCAACTCGTTGCATATTGAGCTCCATTTAATTTGTAGTATTGTTTGTTGCACTTTGCCATGCCATGCCTTTTTTAAACCGGACATGCATCATACTTGATTGTGCATCATGCCATGTGTATGTGGTCGTTGTTTACTATGTTGTTTGTTTCTTTCCGGGTTGCTTCTCTCGTTAGCTTCGGTTTTGTTCCGGAGTTGTGAGGATTCGTTCGACTACGTCCGGTTGTCTACTTCGTGGACTCGTTCTTCTTCCTTGCGGGATCTCAGGCAAAATGACCATACCCTAGAAATCACTTCTATCTTTGCTTTGCTAGTTGTTCGCTCTATCGCTATGCCGCGCTACCTACCACTTGCTATATCATGCCTCCCATACTGCCATGTCAGCCTCTAACCTTTTCACCCGTCCTAGCAAACCGTTGTTTGGCTATGTTACCGCTTTTGCTCAGCCCCTCTTATAGCGTTGTTAGTTGCAGGTGAAGATGAAGATTGCTCCATGTTGGATTATGTTTATGTTGGGATATCACAATATCTCTTATCTTAATTAATGCATCTATATACTTGGTAAAGGGTGGAAGGCTCAGCCTTATGCCTGGTGTTTTGTTCCACTCTTGCCGCCCTAGTTTCCGTCATACCGGTGTTATGTTCCTTGATTTTTGCGTTCCTTACGCGGTTGGGTGATTTATGGGACCCCCTTGATAGTTCGCTTTGAATAAAACTCCTCCAGCAAGGCCCAACCTTGGTTTTACCATTTGCCTACCTAAGCCTTTTTCCCTTGGGTTCTGCAGACTCAAGGGTCATCTTTATTTTAAACCCCCGGGCCAGTGTTCCTCTGAGTGCTGGTCCAAACTAGAGCCACTTGCAGCGCCACCTCGGGGAAACTCGAGGTCTGGTTTTAGTTGTACGTAGTGTTCATCCGGTGTGCCCTGAGAACGAGATATGTGCAGCTCCTATCAGGATTTGTCGGCACATTCGGGCGGCTTTGCTGGTCTTGTTTTACCTTTGTCTAAATGTCTTGTAAACCGGGATTCCGAGACTGATCGGGTCTTCCCGGGAGAAGGAATATCCTTCGTTGACCGTGAGAGCTTATAATGGGCTAAGTTGGGACACCCCTGCAGGGTATTATCTTTCGTAAGCCGTGGCCGCGGTTATGTGGCAGATGGGAATTTGTTAATATCCGGTTGTAGAGAACTTGACACTTGACCCTAATTAAAATGCATCAACCGCGTGTGTAGCCGTGATGGTCTCTTCTCGGCGGAGTCCGGGAAGTGAACACGGTTTCTGGGTTATGTTTGATGTAAGTAGAGGTTCAGGATCACTTCTTGATCATTGCTAGTTCACGACCGTTCCGTTGCTTTTCTTCTCGCTCTTATTTGCGTATGTTAGCCACCACATATGCTTAGTGCCTGCTGCAGCTCCACCTTATTACACCATCCTTTCCTATAAGCTTAAATAGTCTTGATCTCGCGGGTGTGAGATTGCTGAGTCCTCGTGACTCACAGATACTTCCAAAACAGTTGCAGGTGTCGACGATGCCAGTGCAGGTGACGCAACCGAGCTCAAGTGGGAGCTCGATGAAGATCTTGTCCGTTGTGTTGTTTCTTTTCTTGTTGATCAGTAGTGGAGCCCAGTTGGGACGATCAGGGATCTAGCAGTTGGGTTGTCTTCTTTTATTTTGGTTCCGTAAGTCGGACCTATGTGTGTATCTTGAATGATGTATGATTTTATTATGTATTGTGTGAAGTGGCGATTGTAAGCCAATTCTTTATCCCATTCTTGTTCATTACATGGGATTGTGTGAAGACGACCCTTCTTGCGACAAAACCACAATGCGGTTATGCCTCTAAGTCGTGCCTCGACACGTGGGAGATATAGCCACATCGTGGGTGTTACACTGTAGTACCGTGCTGACAAAGTACACTGGGTGCTCGACAAGGGCGAGAGTGTCGACGAAGCCTGCGCCTGCCGGAGTTTGGGGCGTCTCCTGAGGTGACGGGACCCCAAGAGCCTGGTTGCCCACTGGGGCCTCTGCTGGCTCGCGAGCGCTGCCTTGCTAGGCCTGGTCACTCGTTGGCGTTGCTGCAACCTTTGTGGTGCCCTCTGGGTCCTGTATCGCCCCGGCTAGGGGCGCGGCATGGCGCGGCAGACCCTTGTCCTGGCGCTCTTCCCGAACCGCCACTAGAGGTGCGCTAGCAGAGTAGGGAGTGTCGGCAAGGTAAAGCACCAGGGGCTCGAGAGGGCGAGGCGCCACCATCACCAGAGGGTTGGATAGGTATCTCTTGAGGTCTTGAAATGCTTGGTCAGCCTCCGGGGTCCACTCGAACGGGCCCTTCTTCTTCATCAGCTTGAAGAATGGCAGGGCGCGCTCTCCCAGCTTGGAGATGAAGCACCCCAGCAAGGTCACGCAACCTGCAAGCTTCTGCATCTCCTGGAGAGTTTGTGGTGGGCTCATGTCTTCTATCGCCTTGACCTTCTCCGGGTTAGCCTCGATCCCCCTATGGGACATGAGGAAGCCCAGTAGCTTGCTAGAGGGGACACCGAACACGCACTTCTCTGGGTTGAGCCACAGGTCTACTTGGCGCAGGCTTGCGAAGGTCTCCTCCAGGTCTTGAATCAAAGTCCTCGCCTCCCGAGACTTTACCACAATGTCCTCGACGTAGGCTTCGGCGTTCCTCCCGAGCTGCTGACCCAGGGCGATGTGCATAAACCGCTGAAAGGTCGCGCCTGCGTTGCACAGCCCGAACGACATGCAAGTGTAGCAGTACACCCCACACAGGGTCAGGAAGGCCGTCTTCTCCACATCCTCCACTGCCATCTTGATCTGGTGATAGCCTGAAAACGCGTCCAGGAAGCACAGCAGGTCGCATTCGGTGGTGGAGTCGACAATCTAGTCGATGCGCGGGAGCGGGAACGGGTCTTGGGGACAGGCCTTGTTAAGGTTGGTGAAGTCAACGCACATGCGCTCCTTCCCGCCTTTCTTTGGTACGACAACAGGGTTCGCCAGCCACTCGGGGTACCGAACCTCGCGAATGACACCTGCTGCCTCCAACTTGCGGGTTTCCTGGACGATGAAGGACTGCTTCTCTATGGACTGTCACTGTGCCTTCTGCTTCATAGGGCGCACATTGGGGCACACCCTCAAGTGATGCTTGATCACCCCTCTTGGGACCCCTACCAGCTGCTTGGGTTCCCAGGTGAATACCTCCTTGTTTGCGCGCAAGAACTTCACCAATGCCTCCTCTTGATCCGGCTCGAGGTTGGTGCCTATGGTGAAGGTGGCCCCTGAGGACCCATCTTCCTCGACTGGCACCTGCTTGGTTTTGGCCCGATCTTGAGTGAACAACTGCTTCGTCTTTGCTGGCGCGACCTCCTTAACCCCAGGGGTGGCCTCGGTGGCCGGTCGCGCTGTCGCAGCGGTTTTGAGGGCAAACTTGAGCGCCGCCAGAGCCTCCTTGGTGTCTCCAACTACGGTGAGGATGTCCTTGCTCCCGGGCATCTTCATGAGGTTGTAGGCCGGATGGGTCGCCACCATAAACGGAGCCAGAGCCGGGTATCCGAGGATGGCGTTGTACGGGAGGCCAATGCGGGCGATGTCGAAGTTGATCAGCTCGGTGCGGTAGTTGTCGCGAGTGCCGAAGGTCACAGGAAGGCGGATCTGCCCCAAGGGGGTGGAGGAGCCGCCGCCGACCCCAGAGAAGGGCTTGCTGGGCGGAGCCGTTTGAGTGGCATGTGAAGAAGGCTAAAAGCCTCCACAAAGAGCACGTTGAGGCCGGCGCCGCTGTCGATGAGGGTCTTGGTGACAGCTACGCTGCAGATGGTGGGTGTGCAAAGCATTGGAAGCACGCCCGAGCCGACAGTGGTAACGGGGTGATCCCCTGAGTCGAAGGTGAGGTCGGCCTTGGGCACCGCCCAACCCGGGGGAGCTCCTTGCCGTACGGAAGCGGCGCCGTTCTAGCGAAAGAATGGCTTGGTGTGACGGTCCGAGGGCGGTGCTTGCGAGCCGCCAAGGAGGGCCGCGACGGCGAGGGGCGCCGGTGCTGCGAAGCGCGTGGTGAAGAGGCCGCGCAACTCCTCCCAAGATGCCACCGAGGATCTTGGGAGGGCGAGCAGCCAGGCGCGTGGCGCACCAGCGAGGGACACGGGAAACCAGTTGGCCATGACCTTGTCGTCGCCCCCAGCCTTCAGGACGGTCCCTTCATATGCCAGCAAGAAGGCTGATGGGTCCGTCGCGCCGTCGTAACGCGGTGGCATCTCTGGCTTAACTTGGGCGGCCACTGCACCCGTCGCAAGGCGGGGGCAAAGGCTCCGAGCCCCCTGGCCCCGTCGTGGGCGTCCGTCATCCCAGCCAGAGGAGCAACGCCAGCCATGGGGGCTAAGCACGGTGGTGGCGGAGTGTGGATCGATGGAAGGAAAGCTCCAGCGCACCCCTACCTGGCGCGCCAAATGTCAGATTTTGGGTTCCGGCAAAACCCTTGTGGTTCGAACACTGGGGTGCGCACGAAGATCTCTCCTCCCCCTAGCTCACGCTCTCACTACAATCTCAAAGCTCAGCACGTCGAACTCGCAGAACAAGGGACACAGGGTTTATACTGGTTCGGGCCATCGATGTGGTGTAATACCCTACTCCAGTGTGGTGTGGTGGATTGCCTCTTGGGCTGAGGATGAACAAGTACAAGGGAAGAACAGCCTCCTGAGGAGAGGTGTCCTTGAGCTCGGTGAGCTTGTGTGGTTGAGGGTGATCTGAATGGCCCAAGATCAGTTGCCTCCTACTGTGGTGGCTAGTCCTATTTATAGAGGCCCTGGTCCTCTTCCAAAATGTAGGCGGGAAGGGATCCAACAACGGCCAAATTGGAAGGGAGACAACCAGTACAAGTTATCCCGACTAAAGGTGGTCTTCGCTTGCCAAAGGCTCTGGTGGTGACGCCGTCCTGGGCTCCATGGTGACCTCCGTCCTGCCGTCCTGCTGGTCTTGGTCTCGTTGCACTGATATGGAAACCTTTGCCTGATGCCTCGGGACTTCTCGCCTGCGCTTGCCTCTTTAGCACCAAAGAGGAAACGAGTACACTGCGTGCGCTGGCGCCCGCCTGGCCTTGGTCGTCATGGCTTGCATCACAGGGACCTCGCGAGGTACCCCTCGCCTTGATCTCTCCGCCCCTCGCGAGCCAGCCTGGTGAGGCCGCCCCCGAGGAGGTCTTGCGTCATCCGCCTCGCGAGGGTCTTGAGTGTTCGCTGATGAAGATGGGCCGTACAGGGCCGCTAGTGGAGCCACGCCGTGGGCCGCAGGCGGGCAAGTCTGGGGACCCCTGTTCCCAGGATGCCGACAGTTTGATTCAGTAAAAAAACTGCCTACGGATGTTGTAAGACAAAATATAACTAACGCTGGCGGGCCAGAGGCCAGCAGATACCCGCTGGATCTTTGTGCCTCGTTGTCGTCATGGGCTAGGCCTGTTAAAAACAAAACCAAGCCTGGGCAGTCTATAGCCCAGTTGAAACTTGCTCGACTTGAAAAAACAATATACCTGCTCAATAAACGAGAGAATTCTGCAAGTACAGACTGATAACTGGGATGCAGTAGGTATATTGTTTTTTCATCGTGATAATAAGTGCATGCACTTGTTTCGAAAAATTTGGAGAACTGGGAATTCGAACGGCAGGTGCTTATGCTACCCATCAAATAAAAACCAGGTGCCTGAAAATTCGTTTCGAAACAAATGATTCAGCTTTATATCCACGTCGACCGAATCACGTGCATGCTGCACAGCGACTGTATCTTGCGATGCGTTCACGTGCCCCTTTTGAACGCCCTGGAATTGCGCTGGAAAAATGCTTGCTTAGGCCATTCAGTGTGATACCTGCAGTATTGTCGAATACAGGTTTTAGTGTACGTAGTTGGCATTTTTCATAACATCTTTGGCATGTTGCATTTACTTGTTTCACTTTTTATTAACTGTCAAATTGTAATTGCTTCACTAGGTCTACGTCTAAAAAGAAAAAATAGAGCTATAAACAAAGGAATATGTTTGTGCAAGTAGACGGCCGATCTGTGTCTTACCTGGAAGTTTCTTAGGATGGGTGTAGCATATGCCGTGCTCGCGATGGTTGGTATGAACAAATCGATGAGAGGGTGAGATCTCGCGCTGTCAACACTCACTTTGTCCTCAAGGTGCTCGATCAGCTCCTGATCCGTGGGATCGAACTTGACGCCAGCCGGCAGCACCGGCCAATCCTTCTTGGAGTTGCATTGGTTAATTCAAGTTATATGGTACTCAATGTATGATCAAATCGACTGTTTTAAGTGAATGATGAAAGATTTCGACAGATAAGTGGTAGTACTCCACATCTGAAGTCCACAATACCCGAACACGCCACCGGGATTCTTGTGTCACCTCATGCGCAGTGTGTTGTCACGTCAATTCAATGTGAGGACATGATGAATAACTTGACCGACGTATACTAGTACTGCTACTGTACTACTTACTAGTCGTATTTAGTGTCACATTTTAACCATAGGTTTAACTAACAAAATGTCAATACATGTCACCGAAAATTATTCCGTTGGAAGCTATGTTCAAATACGAATAAAAAGATATAATTTTTTGTGACATATATTAACATTTAGTTAGTGAAATTTATGGTCAAAATTTGACACAAATTACGAAGGGGACCAGTAAACCAGGAGGGAGGTAGTAGTACAAGTAGCGCAATATACGGTACAGAGGACTAGTACAAATTTAGAAATGGGGTAAGAAGTTACAAGGCTGTGCGACAGACTTTGTAGGCTACATGAGTAATACAAAATATAATTCCCATTGGACAACACTTTCACCAACAAGTACACACTTGAAGCCTAATATATATATATATATATAGGGATTGACTATTCGTCACCCTGGGTGAGGAATAGTTATTCTTCACCCTCCTCTATTTTGACATCAATGCGCCGTATTTTTACGTTTCGTAAATTTTGCCTTATTTCATACATAAAAAGAGAACATAAAAAATATGTACTCACCGTAAAAAATATTTTATGTTACGTAAAATTACGAATGTAAAAACTTAGTGTAAAACATACATAAAATGTTATTTTTCTGGTCTTATAACCTATATTTTTGTTTTTTACACCAAATTTTACATATTGAATCAATATGCATGTAACTATTTATATTCTAAACGTAATTTATTTAGGTAGCAATCGTAAGATTACCTCGGGTGAAGAATAACTTATTCTGCACCCGGGTGATGAATAGTAACACAATATATATATATATATATATATATATATATATATATATATATATATATATATATATATATATATATATATATATATCCTACCACCGGTGGTAGTTACACCACATGTCTCATATACTACCATGTGCTACTATATATATACTTATTTATTATTTTAAATATGTTCATATACTATATCTAAGATATATTTCAAAGCAAGTTACATGAAAAAATTGCATATGAGCCCATAGTTTTTGTTATATTTTGGAAATACGTACATATTTGTACGTAAAAAAGGGCATACTCAAAACAAGGTATATACTACCTAAAAATTAGTATATATATACTACCTAAAAACCATTGTTATATACTACATACTACACGTACATACTCTCGATTTCGACAGGTACTACATACAACATACAAAACGCAAGTGGTGGTAACTACCACTGCTTGTAGGAAACAGTTGTGCTATATATATATATACATCCAGGCTATTCAGTTTCGTGTAACAGAATATTATTCTGTTTCGCTACTTGAACTGACGGTTTCAGGCGGCTGTACTGATGAAAATCGAGGCGTCGAACTTGTACTCCTCAATTTTTTTCGTCAGAACAGGGCATGTAATATATCATTGGAAAGCTCTTGACATCTAGATTACAATAATATAGAACTTTTTTGCAAAATCATCATGGTTTAAGAGCAGTTTTGAAAAAACCGTTTTCTTCAAAACCGTTTTGAAAAAACCGTTTTCTTTAAAACCGTTTGAAAAAAATGGCTCTTTCAAAACTGCTCTTAAACCATGATAATTTTGCAAAAAAGTTCTATATTATTTTAATCTAGATGTCAAGAGCTTTCAACGATATATTACACATCCCGTTCTGACAAAAAATAATCGAGGAGGATCAGTTCAACGTGATGAAAATTGTTAGTACAGTCGCCTGAAACCATCAGTTCAAGTAGCGAAACAGAATAGCTCAGTCCTATATATATGGCTTCTGCACAACATCTCCATCATCATTATCAGTACATCCTACGCAGGTGAGTTAGGATGCACTTGATCCCAGAAAGGTATCTATCCTTCAAACCAGAGGAGTGCTTCAAACTAACAACAGTACATAATATCCAACAAAAGAGGGTCATGCTATAGCAGCAGGATACATGGCTCAGTCTAGATATCAGTACAGATCAAGTTGTGCATATTTGTTGTTGGCATGAACCACATCGCCATATGTCGGGTTTGCAAAAGCCATCCATCGCATGAAGCTTGATGCCTTTCACACACTGAAGATTATCTAGCAACAAGCTGTGTTGACGAATCTCTGGATATGGTGATTCATGAATACGCCTGGCCCAACGGAGCTGGGATCTTTCTCGAACACAAAGCAGCCATAGCCATCCATGTCACGAACGTCCCAGGCATTGTACTGCATGTGGTTTGATGAAATGGTTTGATCAATTTGGTACGTGCAAATGAGTATCAAATGACAACCGTCAGCTGAACGAGGGATAAACCACCACCCATCGACTGGTATGATTCCAGGTCCTGGAATCAGAAGGCCAGCGCATTTGCGTCTGCTGCAACAATTCAAATTGGAGACCAGAAGGACAAAAATAAACAATCATGTTCAGAGTATGTGTGGAATTAAGATTATTATAACAGTGACACATATCATAGACAGAGAATTGCAATGCCGTGGTCATAATCATACCCCAAGTTAAAAAAATAAGCCAATGGCTTTCATATTCTAGCAATATATCATGGTTCAAACATCATGTAACAATGAGAGGAAAATAGATATGACAGGGCCTACTCATATTCTACCATAGCACTTACTACAGTTATCATATCAACTCTAAGCAATAACATGCGTTGTTATAAAAATCCTGGAAATGAGAGTAACATATAGCAATCATGAGGTCATACTCATAATATCTATTCTAACAATCATTAGATGCCAATTGTTCTCATATCAACTCTAACAATAACATGTGTGGTCATAAAAATCTCGGAAATGAGAGGAACATATAGCAATGATGTGGTTATAGACATACTACATATTCTAAATTTGTAACAATGAACAGGCAGTCGTATTCTTAAGGTAAAGATGAGATGAGATAGAACAATTACACAATGATAGATTCCACCAGTATAGGCAGCCAATCTGTGCGTCGACTGCATTAACGATGCCATCGTGCACTATAGCATCAGACAGAAATGTTGGGTGAAGAGGATCGACGATGAGCCATAACCATGTATGGCGACCGGATTCCAGATAGACTAATCCCATGTTGAACACGGCAATGAGCTTGTAATCCATGTAGTCTTGTGATGGTGTGGGCACTTCGCAGATTACAACCTTCAGCAAACAGAGGTCGAGCCAAAAGCTCGACGCGTCTCGTGCGTAGTAGGCAGGATTGTCTGGTGGGCCGCGAGGCTCGATGGCGGCGGTATCCAACAATGGAAGGGTGATCTCTCGCTGGGTGTAGATATCCACAAGACGCCATGGACTACCGGATTGGTGGATGAGGACAATCCAGTTGGCCTTCATGCCCGCCCAGTAGTGTCCGCGCATGAAGGACAGGTGGACGGGTAGTGGTAGCATGTCGAGGGGCACCATGGCAACCTCCATAGCATCGTCAAGTCGGTGTCTGGGCCACCTGTGAGGATCGGGCATTAGCAAGTAGGGTGTCTTGAAAAGAGCCGCCCGGTTGCAGACGAGTAGACGGTACAAAGACACCGAGCATGCGGCCAGACGGACGGTGCTGAGCAGGTCCATATAATTACAGATCTGCTCCAAGAGAACATCAGGGAGGGAATTCCAATCGCGGCTCTGCGTGTCAGTCGGTTCTGCCATAGGGTTTTTTAGGGCGCTGAGTGACTGGGGTTTTCGGTGCCTGCGAGCCAGTGGGGAAGTGGATTCGGGCGGGTGAGCGAAGAAGATGGCACGTGTGGCCGAGCAGTGAGCGGGGGGATATGGTACGCGCGAGCTACCAAGGAAGATGGCGCGGGCGGGCGAGCAGTGAGCGGGGGGAAATGGTGTGCGGCCGACGATGGGGAAGAGAGGAGGAAGAAGAAGAGAGGAGGAAGAAAGTGCATTAAATCTCAATTCTACTAGTACTACTACCAGGATATACCGTCCTTCGGAGTGTAAATAGTTACGCCGATGACATGTGGGTCTACCTCAAGAGGGCCCATATGTCAGTTAATGGAGGAGAGAGGTGCGTAGTCGTATTTGCGGAAGCGTGCTCCATTGGCAAACATGATGGCGGTACTGGGTAAGGCTGATTTAGTAACACCAACATGCTGGTTCAGCTTATTAATCAAGTGTCCCATCTGCTGCAGCGTGTATTGTCACTTCACTGTGAAGACTAGTTGGATAGTTGTCTCTGACCGAGATGGGGAATAATGGATCGCGAAGACTTCCTATCTACAGTATCCCTATGCCTGTACGCTCGAGCCCCTCCCAATGCTCCGCCTTGTACAGGTGCTAAGGCTGCCATGTAGGCAAAAAGTATGATGTGGCAAGGTAATTAAGAGGAGAGATAAGTGTGGTGACCCCAGTACTAAGCGCGAGAACCTAGACAAAAGACTTAAATGGAAGAATCCCACCAATGCATGAAGAACTTTAGTTACAAAATCATTAAATAAAGGATGTTTAGCACCAACAAGTTAAGCACCTATACATGTAAGCATTGGGATCTTTAGTTGCTAAAGTTTTTAATGTGCTTAGCACCCCATGTAAGCACCGATGCATTCGGGTAAAAAAAACCACCGATGCATCCTGTCCAACAAGATGAAACATTGGCCAAGGCACCTGGCGCCAATAATGTAGGAGTACTAGTACTACATCCTTTCCGGTTTATAGGGCTCAATTCAAAAATCTCATCAACCAAGGTAGATGATGAGTGGTGGAATAATTTTTGTAGTTTGCAAAAACACTCAATTAATGCACTCGTTTATCTCAAAAAAATATGTTTACCAATGCATTAATTTTGTGTCAAACTTTGACCATCTACTCCCTCCATCCAGGTGAGTCATCTTTGGTTGTGCACCATGACCAAGGAGGGAAAAACAAGAGAACTTAATGTTTATTTGCTACTCCCTCCGTTCCTAAATATTGTCCTTTTAGACATTCAAATGGAATACAACATACGGATGTATGTAGACATATTTTAGAGTGTAGATTCACTCATTTTGCTCCGTACGTAGTCACTTGTTGAAATCTCTAGAGAGACAAATACTCCGTGGGAACATAGGGAGGCTTTTACTCCGTATTTGGGAACAAAGGGAGTATCACAATATGGAGGGAACAGAGGAAGCTTGAAATATGAACATGTCAATGGGAGGGAGTAAAAGCCTCATGCATGCATGCAACATGCAACACTCACACGTACACATGGACGCATGCAACACTCACGCACCCATGCGACACACAGCACACGACGCAACACACACGCTCACGCTCAAGTGCTCAACCTACTCCCTACGTCCATGAAAGAATGTACATTTAGAGATTTACACATTGACCAGGGCATAATTAACGCCCAAAAGTAGCAGATTTATGTGTGCATGCGACCATTGAGAGAAGAAGATTAAATGAAGGTTGTTGCATGCTGTAATTAAGGATAGACATGTATCCTATAGCAAGAGCACAAGTTGGTGCATTAGTCAATCAATATCGATTTTAGATTAAAGGCTAAATGCATTGGAAGTGTAGATGTACACTCTTTGTTTTTTAGCCGATGTACTGTACACTCTTTGTTGGAAGACCGAGGGAGTACACGTGCATGCACTCACATACACAGCCAGGGTGGTTCGCGCGCAAGGGTTGGACTCCTGTCGCGCCTACGTAAAGTTTTGTTCAACTGATTTCTTTGCTCTATCAACTGACAGGTGGGACCCAGAAACCAGGTGACAATTTAACCAGTCAACAAAGTGCCACATTGACTATGTGTCCAGTCAGTAGGGTGCAATACGGTGCTCTACGATGAGCTAGTGATCGTATAATCACCGCAAAACTATATATAGTGATCGTAAAGAGTGTATTGTTACATACGTCGACCGCCAGTGTATTTTTCTCGTTTCAAATTAAGCCATATTTAACCGGAAAGGACTAGTACTTGTACTGCTTTGATGTGTCCCGTCAACTCGCCGAACGAGGAGAAGCTTGCTTACTACGCCTCTCCCTCGCCCACGCGCGCGGTGGCTCGCAGGACAAGGAGAGGGTTTTGACTACAGCGCCCTCTCCCTCTCCCTCTTGCTCGCCCTCGCAGTGGACGTGCAGCAGTTCAATTGGTGTCAGATTACCAGAAGCATATTGTACTGTAGTATCATCATTGTTGGACCTTCCGAAGAGGCGAAGAGCCAAGTGCAAGGTTCACACAAGTACAAATTGTTCAACCTCCCGAAGAGGCAAAGAGCCAAGCGCAAGGTTTTATAGGAGTTGTCGTCCTAGTAGGAGTATTACAACTATAGCGAACGATGCTAGTGTATGATGCCGCCACATCACCTATATCCAAAGCTGTGCCACCTTTTTTTTCTCAATGAGCGTGTTGGATCCCGTGCAACAACCACACAAGTTGCACGTACACATAACACATTTACTAGTAATAAATTCTAAAGGACAAATGCCAGTATGCCACACAAGTTCATCTCCAATTCATGTGATAAATTTGTGCATGACTAGTCTACATATATTCACAGCGCTACCATTCAAAATTTACCATACCCCACTTACACATTATAGATGGGCTACATGTCCTCCTCCAGGTTCCAGTCCCAGGTGTTCTTCATGGATGGCACGATCCATAGCGGTGGGCAACGGGAATCATTGTTATAGCTTTCTAGTCCGGTTCCACATGATGGAGACTCATCCAAGCTGAAGCGACATAAATCAGGGATAGCGTGTCCCAGCATGTCGTCCATCCGGCGGTGCGCACTAAAGACATAACCATGCTTCATGGACGGTAGGCCTCCGGTGTCGTGCACGGAAGGTGGCATCCGCTTCACAATGGGGTAGCTGTCCCCAATAAAAAGCAAGTACTCTCCAAGAGTGTTCCTGGGCACCCACGTAGCATCACGGGGGTCAAACTCGGCGCTGTTCATCTGGTACACGTGGCATCTCAGATCTGGACACATGGTGACGTACATAGTCAAGGTCCATGCATAATAATGTTGTGCTCAAATATGGCGGTCAGTAATACTGTGCAGCAAATAGTACTACTCCGATATAGGGGAAGTAAAATAACCGGCTTATTATATATAGCCACTCTTGGCTACATGGATGAGATAGTAAGACATGGAAAAACAAAAATGGTGGCAGCTAGTGGGTTCAAGTCTTCAAGGGCCTAGCTAGCTATACACGTCCTCCAAGATAAAAAGTACTCCTACTAGTACTAGTAAGTAGTACAACAATGAAAGAGAAGGCGAGAGGGTTAAAAAATATAATACTAAATGGAATACCTGGGTAGATGGTGACGGTCCGATCGTGGTAGATTGTGTGACCATGTTGCACATCAGTGGTACCAAGGGTAACGACTGCTAAGATAGTTGATCCCAATATGCCAAAGTCAGCTACAGGGTTCTAGGTTAGACCAAATCACGGATGCAAATGCACATCCAGGATCGGCGATCTTATTTTGATCGGGGGATGACTGGTCCCTGCAAAATAATGGAGTACCGTTAGGGATGCAAATGATGGTTTGTGCATTCCGTTTGTAATCTCCCGTACCGTAGGATGGCAACCAGATGAAACAAGTCCCCTGGCTTGTCACCGCGAAGATGCGGCCTAGATGGCGCACGACGTCTTCGAACGTGGAGGGGTACAAATCTGCCGTGGCCAACATGCGCCAGGCTCTGCCGTTACTGCCTCTTGCATTGATGGCAATCCTTATGTCGAACACCGCGATGAGATAGTAATCGTTGTAGCCACGTCGCTTTGTCGGCGGGTCCGCAATTGCTATCTTCTTCAATCTCATGTGGGCATCATCATACGTATTCAAGCCCAGCCAGTCTGGAAGGCCGATCCCAATGGTTGAGAAGGGGTCTACGGGAACGGCCGCACTGCTATGGATGTTGTGCAAAATGATGGTGGTATCCGGCCGGAGGTATGCAAGCCAATCTTCGTTGGCACCGACCCAGACCTATATATAAGACGGTGGGCAGCGGAGAAATTACGGGATGGAAATGGAATAACTAAGTACTACATGATCAAACTCCATGACTAACCTGCTCATCGGACAAAATCCGACTACCTCTCAACGTCGGCAACTCTAGCGGAGTCAACGTGCAACCATGGCCAGGGAGCGGTGGACTGTTCGAAGGATTTTCCCATAGAAGAACCTTCTCCTCAAGGACGCATGGAAGACCAACAAGCATGGCCTTTTCCTAAGCATGTTTAAGCACCGTCTTGAAAAAGTTGGTGCAGGAAGCACCGAGTCTTGCGGTGGTGAGGACATCGGAGCGGCGTGCGATTTCTGCCAGAGGATCATCGTCCAAGGTCTCCCAGCCTCCACAAGGAGGAGAATGATACGTCTCCGTCATATGTACTTTTCCAAACACTTTTGCCCTTGTTTTGGACTCTAACTTGCATGATTTGAATGGAACTAACCCGGACTGATGCTGTTTTTAGCAGAATTGCCATGGTGTTATTTATGTGCAGAAACAAAAGTTCTCGGAATGACCTGAAACTTCACGGAGATTATTTTTGGAAATAATAAAAAATACTGGCGAAAGAATCAAGGCCCGGGGGCCCACACCCTCTGCACGAGGGTGGGGGGCGCGCCCCCTGCCTCATGGGCCCGCTGGAGCTCCACCGACCTCAACTCCAACTCCATATATTCGTGTTCAGGGAGAAAAATCAGAGAGAAAGATTCATCGCGTTTTACGATACGGAGCCGCCGCCAAGCCCTAAACTCTCTCGGGAGGGCTGATCTGGAGTCCGTTCGGGGCTCCGGAGAGGGGAATTCGTCGCCATCGTCATCATCAACCATCCTCCATCACCAATTTCATGATGCTCACCGCCGTGCGTGAGTAATTCCATTGTAGGCTTGCTGGACGGTGATGGGTTGGATGAGATTTATCATGTAATCGAGTTAGTTTTGTTAGGGTTTGATCCCTAGTATCCACTATGTTCTGAGATTGATGTTGCTATGACTTTGCTATGCTTAATGCTTGTCACTAGGGCCCGAGTGCCATGATTTCAGATCTGAACCTATTATGTTTTCATGAATATATGTGAGTTCTTGATCCTATCTTGCAAGTCTATAGTCACCTACTATGTGTTATGATCCGGCAACCCCGAAGTGACAATAATCGGGACCACTCCCGGTGATGACCATAGTTTGAGGAGTTCATGTATTCACTATGTGTTAATGCTTTGGTCCGGTACTCTATTAAAAGGAGGCCTTAATATCCCTTAGTTTCCGCTAGGACCCCGCTGCCACGGGAGGGTAGGACAAAAGATGTCATGCAAGTTCTTTTCCATAAGCACGTATGACTATATTCGGAATACATGCCTACATTACATTGATGAATTGGAGCTAGTTCTGTGTCACCCTATGTTATGACTGTTACATGATGAACCGCATCCGGCATAATTCTCCATCACCGATACAATGCCTACGAGCTTTTCACATATTGTTCTTCGCTTATTTACTTTTCCGTTGCTACTGTTACAATCACTACAAAACCCAAAAATATTACTTTTGCTACTGTTACCATTACTATCATACTACTTTGCTACTAAATACTTTGCTGCAGATACTAAGTTATCCAGGTGTGGTTGAATTGACAACTCAACTGCTAATACTTGAGAATATTCTTTGGCCCCTTGTGTCGAATCAATAAATTTGGGTTGAATACTCTACCCTCGAAAACTGTTGCGATCCCCTATACTTGTGGGTTATCAAGACTATTTTCTGGTGCCGTTGCTGGGGAGCATAGCTCTATTCTTTGAGTCACTTGGGATTTATATCTGCTGGTCACTATGAAGAACTTGAAAGACGCGAATTTTTTTTATCCCTCAACTACGAGGGGAGGTAAGGAACTGCCATCTAGCTCTGCACTTGATTCACCTTCTGTTTTGAGTAAGCTTGCGACACCTAAACCCGCTCCTGCTATTAATTCTGATATGTGGCATGTTAGTGATGATGCCACTTCTGCTATGCATGATACTTATGATGAAACTACTTCTATGCTTGATACTACTGTGCCACTTGGTGAATTTCTTGATGAACAACTTGCTAGGGCTAGAGAGAATGAAATTATTGAAACTGATGATGATGAAGATTCTCCCAATAAATATGAATTTCCTGTTGTGCCTGAGGGCTATGTTATGGATGAAGAAACTACTAGAGACTTTCTTGCTTGCAATGATAGAAGTGATCTTAAGAAATTATTAGCTAAGCTGAAACAAAAAACTCTGAATGCTAGAATGAAATATGATCCTGCTTATGCTACTTCACCTATCTTTGTTACTGATAAGGATTATGAATTCTCTATTGATCCGGATATAATTACTTTGGTTGAATCTGATCCTTTCTATGGCTATGAATCTAAAACTGTTGTGGCACATCTTACTAAATTAAATGATATAGCAACCCTGTTCACTAATGATGAGAGAACTCACTACTTTTATATCCTTAAAATATTTCCGTTCTCATTAAAGGGTGATGCTAATATATGGTTTAATTCTCTTGATCCTGGTTGTGTGCGTAGTCCCCAGGATATGATTTATTACTTCTATGCTAAATATCTCCCCGCTCATAAGAAACAAGCTGTTTTGAGGGAAATATATAATTTTGTGCAAATTAAAGAAGAGAGTCTCCCACAAGCTTGGGGGAGGCTTCTCCAATTACTTAATGCTTTTCCTGATCATCCTCTCAAGAAAAATGAAATACTTGATATCTTTTATAATGGACTAACCGATGCTTCCAGAGACCACCTGGATAGTTGTGCTGGTTCTGTTTTCAGGGAAAGAACACCGGATGAAGCTGAAATTCTATTGAATAATATGTTGACTAATGAAAATAATTGGGCACTTCCTGAGCCAGCTCCTGAGCCAACTCCTGAGCCTATTCCTAAACCAACTCCGAAGAAAAGAGGTGTTCTATTTCTCAGTCCTGAAGATATGCAAGAGGCAAAGAAATCTATGAAAGAAAAGGGTATTAAAGCTGAAGATGTTAAGAATTTACCTCCTATTGAAGAAATACATGGTCTTAATTTACCGCCTGTTGAAGAAACATGCGATCTTAATTCATCACCTATTGAAAAAACACATGGTCTTGATAACCCGACACAGGTAGTAAAGGTAAATTCTCTCTATAGATTTGATGAAGGTGATATCCCTCACTATAATTCTGCTAGACAATGCTTAGATGAGTTTGACAATTTTATTGTTAAACAAGAGAACTTCAATGCTTATTTTGGTAGACAATTCAAACAAAATTCTTATATTCTTGAACACTTGGGTGATTATATGTCTAGAGTTAACGGTGAACTTAAACTCATTAGTGAACATGCTTCTATGGTTACCACTCAAGTAGAACAAGTACTTAAGGCTCAGAATGATTTGCTCAATGAATTAAATAGTAAGAATAATGACTATGCTGTTAGAGTGGCTACTAGAACTGGTAAAATGACTCAGGAACCTTTGTATCCTGAAGGCCATCCTAAGAGAATTGAGCAAGATTCTCAGAGAAATAATATAGATGCACCTAGTCCTTCTAAAAAGAAGAAAAAGAAAAATGATAGGACTTTGCATGCTTCTAGTGAACCTATTGCTGAAACACCTGAGAATCCAAATGATATTTCTATTTCCGATGCTGAAACACAATCTGGTAATGAACATGAACCTAGTGATAATGTTAATGATGATGCTCAACCTAGCAATGATAATGATGTAGAAATTGAACCTGTTGTTGATCTTGATAACCCACAATCAAAGAATCAACGTTATGATAAGAGAGACTTTGCTGCTAGGAAACGCGGTAAAGAAAGGGAGCCATGGGTTTAGAAACCCAT
Organism: Triticum aestivum; assembly: GCF_018294505.1. Taxonomy (NCBI): domain Eukaryota; kingdom Viridiplantae; phylum Streptophyta; class Magnoliopsida; order Poales; family Poaceae; genus Triticum; species Triticum aestivum. The sequence continues at coordinate 130,771,016 of NC_057808.1, forward strand.
GCCTTTTCCTCCCAAACCATCCAAGAAAAAGGATGATGAGGATTTTGAGCGCTTTTCTGAAATGATTAGACCTATCTTTTTGCGTATGCGATTAACTGATATGCTCAAAATGAATCCTTATGCTAAGTACATGAAAGAAATTGTTACAAATAAAAGAAAGATACCGGAAGCTGAAATTTCCACCATGCTTGCTAATTATACTTTTAAGGGTGGAATACCTAAGAAACTTGGAGATCCAGGAGTACCAACTATACCATGCTCCATTAAAAGAAATTATGTTAGAACTGCTTTATGTGATCTTGGAGCCGGTGTTAGTGTTATGCCTCTCTCTTTATATCGTAGACTTGACTTGAATAAGTTGACACCTACTGAAATATCTTTGCAAATGGCTGATAAATCAACTGCTATACCTGTCGGTATTTGTGAGGATGTGCCTGTTGTGGTTGCAAACGTTACTATTTTAATAGACTTTGTTATTCTTGATATTCCCGAGGACGATAGTATGTCTATTATTCTTGGAAGACCCTTTTTGAATACTGCAAGGGCAGTTATTGATTGCAACAAAGGCAATGCCACTTTTCATGTTAATGGAAATGAGCATACGGTACACTTTCCGAGGAAACAACCTCAAGTCCACAGTATCAATTCTATTGGAAAAATTCCATCGATTATTTTTGGAGGTTTTGAATTTCCTCTTCCTACTGTCAAAAAGAGATATGATATTCTTATTATTGGGGATGTGCATATCCCCGTTGAGGTAACATAGTGTTATTCGAAATTTCTCCGGTTTCATGTTATTCGAAATGAGTTTGTTAACAAGACTTGACCAACCTTGTTAGTGGATTCCTTTTGATGAGCATGAGATGGATGAAGTTAGAAAGCACAACCTTCTGTACCCTCTCTTTACTTTCTGTTATTTAGTTGAAATAAAGTAAAATAGTATTTTTCTGTCTGTTTTTGATTTATCCGTGCAATAAAAAAATACCCCAAAAATAAAAGTTCTCCAAATGCCTCGAAAATGAAATATGATTTTTTCTAGAATATTTGAGAATATGTGGCACTGAGAACACAACAGGGGGAGCAAGCACCTGGGCACGAGGGTCCAGGGCGCGCCCACCCCCTGGGCGCGCCCCCTACCTCGTGGGCCCATGGTGGCTCCCCTCCACATATCCCTGCACCCACACACTCCTTCTTCCTCCCAAAAAATCACCAACCAGCTCAAGCACGAGTTCTAGCTCATTTTGCTGCGATTTTCGATCTCCTAGCTCAAATCACCTCTCACAAAACTGCTTTGGGGGATTGTTCCTTGGTATGTGACTCCTCCATTGGTCCAATTAGTTTTTGTTCTAGTGCTTTATTCATTGCAAATTTTTGCTGCCTAGGTGACCATGTTCTTGAGCTTGCATGTCAAATTTATATGGTTCCAAGTAGTTCTAATGCATGATATAGGCTCTAGGCACTTGTAGGAGTAGTTGCTATCAATTTTGTTGAGTTTGGTTCACTTTTATTTGAAGTTACTAAAAATTTCAGAATTTTTCAGAAAATGATGAAGAGATTTTTGAGGGGCTCATCGAGCCGAAGCTCGAAGGAAAAACAAAGTGAAGAAGAAGAGAGGCCCAAATATAATCTGCCTCGCACCACGGAGGTTCGGCCGTGTGAACGGCCTTGCAATGATTTCTTGAGAGCAGCCAGGATTTATGATGATTTTTATGAGTTGGCTGAGAATGCAGGCCTCACCGACTTCCTCCGCGACCAACGCGAACATATCTCTTACTCTCCAATACCTTTGTGCAAAATTTTCATTTCCATTCTAGGAGGTCACCACCTACGGTGGATTTTTATTTATATGATGAGTATAAGGAGATGACCCTTCGTGAATTCTATAGAGTTTGCAAGTTACCTTTTCCGGGTATCATAGAGGAACCACATAGTAACGATGTGGAGGGGTTTATTGATACAATTGTTGTAGGGGAAACGAGGAAAGTCTCCGATGCACGAATCACTAGCATACATTTTCCTGTTCTACGTTACTTTGCTATATTTGCTAGTAGATGCTTAATTGGTCGCGGAAACTGTGGAAACCTGAGTGTCCCCGATATTATTATTTTGTTCCATGCCTTGTTTCGAGATGACACATTTAGTATGGGCGCTATTGCTGCAAAGCGGTTAAATCTTAACCGCACTAAGGGCCCCATCTTGGGAGGCATCTTCGCCTCATGCCTCGTTGCATACTATAACATACCTATTAGGCACTATGAGAAAGAAGAAAAATTGCTGCCTACTGTTTATTTAGATTGTAAGAGTATGGTAGCACATGATTTTATTGTTAAGAATAGGGAAAGGGCGCTTAAATACAAACTGATATTTGATAAGAGTCACCCTGAGAGTATTACCTTGCCTGCTCCTTCCTTGTTTGATTTGTCTGCAGGCAAGTATCTCGTTCCGCCGGCGGCCATCCAAGCGTACCGGAACCCTACATTAGCCACAGAGCCAGAGCCGGAACCACAATTTGATCCTCCACGACAGTCTAATTACCAGTGGGATCCGAAGATGATTGCCAACCAGTGGCAATCAGAGGCTTCTTCTTCTCAGTACGACCCCAACAATAACTTAGGATATCCGCCAGGCCATCCGTGGCAATAAACCAACTTAGGCCAAAAGCCTAAGCTTGGGGGAGTACGTATCTCTCACCGACATTACATTCATGTTTACACACTCACTGCTAGATGTCGGTGCTCATACTTTTTCACTGTAATATCCATGCTAGTTTATTTTCTTTTTATGCTTTCTTCTTGTGTGTTTGATAAACCTTAAGAAAACCAAAAAAATAGTAATAGCTTTTAGCTAGTTTACTTTCTTGCTGTAGTAGTAATAATAAAAAGAAAACCCAAAAATATATTTCCTGTTCTTCTTTTGCTTGTTGGGAGCTTTCCCGTGTAAATAGTTTTATTTCTTTTCCTTTTCTTTGGGGGTTGATAGGAGAAGACCATGATTAAATTGTTGAAGTGGCTCTTATATGCATTATTGCTGATTTAACCAAGAGCCCATATTGCCTTGTCTTCTCCTGTTTATTGAATGCTCGCAGATTCCAGCTTAGTCCAATGCACGTGCACTATTATTATTATTCACATCGTTCGGTCGTGCAAGTGAAAGGCAATTATGATGATATATGATGGATTGATTGAGATGGGAGAAGCTGGTATGAACTCGACCTCTCTTGTTTTTGTAAATATGATTAGTTCATCGTTCCTGATTCAGCCTATTATAAATAAACGTGTTTGCAATGACAATTAGAGATTATAGTTGCTTATGCCATGCTTAATTAGCTAGGAGTTTATAATGGTTTACCTTGCGTGCCAACATGCTATTAAAATGGTTGTGATGTGGTATGGTAGGGTGGTATCCTCCTTTGAATGATTCAAGTGACTTGACTTGGCACATGTTCACACATGTAGTTGAAACAAATCAACATAGCCTTCACGATATTTATGTTCATGGTGGATTATATCCTACTCATGCTTGCACTCAATGTTTATTAATTTTAATGCATGTTCATGACTGTTGTCGCTCTCTAGTTGGTCGCTTCCCAGTCTTTTCTAGCCTTCACTTGTACTAAGCGGGAATACTGCTTGTGCATCCAATCCCTTAAACCCCAAAGTTATTCCATATGAGTCCACCATACCTTCCTATATGCGGTATCTACCTGCCGTTCCAAGTAAATTTGTATGTGCCAAACTCTAAACCTTCAAATGAAATTCTGTTTTGTATGCTCGAATAGCTCATGTATCAACTAGGGTGTCCGTATCTTCCATGCTAGGCGGGTTATTCTCAAGAGGAGTGGACTCCGCTCCTCACTCACGAGAAAATGGCTGGTCACCGGGATGCCCAGTCCCATGCTTTATGCAAATCAAATCAAAATAATTGCAAACAAAACTCCCCCGGGACTGTTGTTAGTTGGAGGCACTCGTTGTTTCGAGCAAGCCATGGATTGATGCTTGTTGGTGGAGGGGGAGTATAAACTTTACCATTCTGTTTGGGAACCGCCTATAATGTGTGTAGCATGGAAGATATCGCCATCTCTTGGTTGTTATGTTGACAATGAAAGTATGCCGCTCAAAATATTATTTATCTCTATTTCAAAATCGAGCTCTGGCACCTCTACAAATCCCTGCTTCCCTCTGCGAAGGGCCTATCTATTTACTTTTATGTTGAGTCATCACCCTCTTATTAAAAAGCACCAGCTGGAGAGCACCGCTGTCATTTGCATCCATTACTATTAATTTATATTGGGTATGACTATGACTGGATCTCTTTTACCATGAATTACAATGTTTAGTCAGTCCTTGATCTTTAAAGGTGCTCTGCATTTATGTTTTGCGGTCTCAGAAAGGGCTAGCGAGATACCATCTTGTTATATCATATCATGATTGTTTTGAGAAAGTGTTGTCATCCGAGATTTATTATTATTGCTCGCTAGTTGATTATGCCATTGACATGAGTAAACATGAGACCTAAGTGTTATTGTGAATATGGTTAGTCATAATGTTTGCTGAAAACTTGAATGCTGGCTTTACATATTTACAACAACAAGAGCAAACAGAGTTTGTAAAAGTTTTTCTTTATCACTTTCAGTTTGTCAACTGAATTGCTTGAGGACAAGCAAAGGTTTAAGCTTGGGGGAGTTGATACGTCTCCGTCGTATCTACTTTTCCAAACACTTTTGCCCTTGTTTTGGACTCTAACTTGCATGATTTGAATGGAACTAACCCGGACTGACGTTGTTTTCAGCAGAATTGCCATGGTGTTATTTATGTGCAGAAACAAAAGTTCTCGGAATGACCTGAAACTTCACGGAGATTATTTTTGGAAATAATAAAAAATACTGGCGAAAGAATCAAGGCCAGGGGGCCCACACCCTTCCACGAGGGTGGGGGGCGCGCCCCCCTGCCTCGTGGGCCCCCTGGAGCTCCACCGACCTCAACTCCAACTCCATATATTCGTGTTCGGGGAGAAAAAATCAGAGAGAAAGATTCATCGCGTTTTACGATACGGAGCCGCCGCCAAGCCCTAAACTCTCTCGGGAGGGCTGATCTGGAGTCCGTTCGGGGCTCCGGAGAGGGGAATCCGTCGCCATCGTCATCATCAACCATCCTCCATCACCAATTTCATGATGCTCACCGCCGTGCGTGAGTAATTCCATCGTAGGCTTGCTGGACGGTGATGGGTTGGATGAGATTTATCATGTAATCGAGTTAGTTTTGTTAGGGTTTGATCCCTAGTATCCACTATGTTCTGAGATTGATGTTGCTATGACTTTGCTATGCTTAATGCTTGTCACTAGGGCCCGAGTGCCATGATTTCAGATCTGAACCTATTATGTTTTCATGAATATATGTGAGTTCTTGATCCTATCTTGCAAGTCTATAGTCACCTACTATGTGTTATGATCCGGCAACCCCGAAGTGACAATAATAGGGACCACTCCCGGTGATGACCATAGTTTGAGGAGTTCATGTATTCACTATGTGTTAATGCTTTAGTCTGGTACTCTATTAAAAGGAGGCCTTAATATCCCTTAGTTTCCGCTAGGACCCCGCTGCCACGGGAGGGTAGGACAAAAGATGTCATGCAAGTTCTTTTCCATAAGCACGTATGACTATATTCGGAATACATGCCTACATTACATTGATGAATTGGAGCTAGTTCTGTGTCACCCTATGTTATGACTGTTACATGATGAACCGCATTTGGCATAATTCTCCATCACCGATCCAATGCCTACGAGCTTTTCACATATTGTTCTTCACTTATTTACTTTTCCGTTGCTACTGTTACAATCACTACAAAACCCAAAAATATTACTTTTGCTACTGTTACCATTACTATCATACTACTTTGCTACTAACTAGTTTGCTGCAGGTACTAAGTTATCCAGGTGTGGTTGAATTGACAACTCAACTGCTAATACTTGAGAATATTCTTTGGCTCCCCTTGTGTCGAATCAATAAATTTGGGTTGAATACTCTACCCTCAAAAACTGTTGCGATCCCCTATACTTGTGGGTTATCAAAGAACCACCTGGCGAATCCATGGGAGCAGCAACGAACTGCCTTCTCTTCGGGGGGAGGGGAACTAGCGAGGAGGAGATAAGATTGTAGTAACCGCAGGGCCTCGTCCCTTCCAACTGTAGCTCCTCGGTCGTTCCTTAGCGAAGGGGTGAGGCTATTATTTACTACGTACTCCTACTGTAGCAGTACTAGTACTACTTTCTCAACTAATAGTGCGATGTACTGTGCTTCTAGTATAGTGCACCAGTTTTGAACTCTTAATCTCAGGACCAAGGAGCTACAGTTGGAAGTGGAGGGTAGTACTATTCTCTAGAACCATCGCTGTACCATCAATGCAGGGAAAGTACACCTGCATAGTGGGTACTCTCGGTGCTCTATTCAAGCGCGTAGCTAGCCTACTCAGCCGCTCCTCTCACGCACACACTAGCAGCCTGTTTATCAGCGACGGTTACTGCGGGGCAGAACATTTGAGTTATTTGATACAGTGAGACTAGGCTTTTCGCTTCCATTTGTGGAGGTGTAATGGATCTCATCGAACTTTGTTAGTAGTTCCTTATTTATAAATGAGATGAGGCAAAGCTTTTGCTTCCGTTTAAAAAAAATCACGTCAAGAGGAATTTTTTTTATAGAGCCGATAATGGAGTGAAGTCCATGCGTGCAACGCCACAAGCTACAAAGTACTAGTAGAGTACTAGCACTTTACGTACAGAGCCATATTGCATAGTTCCCAATGCCGTGCCAGGCTTTTCCGGCTCCTCGGGCTTAATTGGGTGGCGCTAGTTTAAATATGCTACTAGCTGATGAGGAAGTTGCAAGCGAGGTGCGGCTAGGGCGAGCACGCGAGCCACGAGATGATGGGAAGGAAAACCCGTTCACGTGGCTGGGCTATCTAGTGCACCCAGATTGTGGTGCGACACGTCCGTTCGACTTCAAAACTCAAACTACCCGTGTACAATATTGGCTCGCAGCGAAGTTACTATTAAAAAAAGTCCGTTGTGCGTTCGGCCGGGATCGAACCCACAAAACGAGGTATACACTCCCACGACCACTAGTAGTACTTGTTGGAGTACAACGCAACCTAGAATCACCTTTTGTCGCTAGTAGTACATTGTTCCTTACGAGAAACCACTAATAATGCAAAGAAACCACTAATAATGCCAAGAAACTACTATCACTTGCATACGTGGCAGACTTAAGATAAGACTACCTTATCAACCATTGTACATGCCCTTACCAACCAGCCCTACCAAGAAACGACTACTCTACAAAGTGCCGTTATAGGCACGTTTCAACCCATGTCGCCCCTTAAGTCAACGCCTTCTATTCGACCGGCAAGTTAGGCGTTATGACTTGTGGGACCTACATCTCAGTCTGCACAAAAATCCCCGAGTGACCTCCTACCTACCTACATCTCAGTAATGTTTAGGAAAAATAATGATTTGAGGAGGAATATAACAGGATAGAAGGTCAGATGTGGGTCCCTCGTGTCAACGGTCAAACAAAATGTGTTGGTTTAAGCTGCCTCGTCAGCACGTATGTGTGGGCCAACCCTGTCATAAACGGGTTTAAACGAGCCTAATCGGCACTAGGTAGTAGTTTTCGGCACGGATTAAGAAATTTTGGGTATGTTTTTGCTATTTTTTGTACAATAGTTTCTTCCTAGGGCTGGTTGAAAGTGGTAGTTTTTTGTTAAATACTCTACATATTGTAAGTAGGAGTGAAAGTTAAGCTTTGGAAGCCAATAAGCAAGGCTAGTTACATAGTGCCTATGTGTACGTGATTGAAAGTAAATATCAACCATGGGTGACTAATATCTTGATGGAAAACTCGAAACTATGGAAATACTAGCATTTTTTTGGAATGGTTGGAAATACTAGCAATGTTCACGTGCATTGCAACGGATCATAATTAGAATAATACATATTCACAAACTTGATACAAAACACTCTAATTTTGATATACATACTAGCAAGAGGCCCATGCGTTGCATGGAACATCAAGATGCATTTATACGAGCTGTTTATCTCGTGGGAGACGAAGATGAACGAGGGAAGTCCTTATCTGCAAATGTGGAGAGGGGTGCGGGTATCTTTTTGCAAAATTGTCATAGTTTGCTTTCTATCCGTCAGATATAGATCAGACGGTCTATATTGCAGGATGGCAGGCACACCATCACCACCAACTCAGTTTTTTATAAGAGTGTAGATATCACTAGAGATATATTATGTTTCAATCAGAAAATATTCCTTGGGCTGTTTTGGTGAGGTGAGGGAGGGGTGTGGTTGGTTTTAAGATACTAATTATGGATTTTTCTGCAAATTGGTAGATAAGTTGGATGTTGGTGAGAAAAGGCAACAACTTACCTCACAGTCGTTAGATGTAGATCTAATGGTCAGAAATGACGGATGGCAGACACACCATCATCACCAACTTAGTCTTCTGTAGGAGTACTAGCAAGATGTCTGTGCATTGCACGGAACATCAAGATGCATATTTTTATAAAACACTTGTTGCGATTGACCCATGTAGGCGTAATCCCATGTGTACAAACTAATGATATCTCATGAAAGAGGAGATAAGGTGAAGAGTAGTGGGGCGTGGTGGTGATTGGTGGTCGGACTGAGTGGAGGAAAGGGGATGGACGATGCCGGCAGCGGCCACCAGGCCAGTTTGTTCCAGAGGCTTCCTTTTTTAATTGCTCAAGAATGAGGTTGTTGGAGATAAGGATGAACGAGGGAAGGTCTTGTCTGCAAATGTGGAGAGAGGTGCGGGTATATTTTAGTTTAATTTCCATCCGTCAGATATAGATCGGACGGACTATTGCAAGATGTCACGCATACCATCATCACCAACTCGGGTTTTTTATAAGAGAATAAATATAAGTATGGAGATACAAATGTATTATCGATACTAGCTTGTTTCCGTAAACTAGGATCTACATTCTATTCAATGGATCAGCATGTGGGGCCTTAGCACAATGACTTCTCGACTGTGTAAAACAAAGGTTTTCCCGTCACCGATAAGGAGGGTGTGACGGCGGCGCGCTTTCGGCTTGCTCTAGTCCTAGTTGTCATACTAGGTGGTCTACGCACGTGTAGATTTATTCTTTTTCGCGTCTCGTGTTCGCCGTACTGCCAGACTGTTGATGAATAGACGGTAAGTTATTCACGGGGAAACCCTTGTTGAGCGTGTTTGCGAGAGAGAGAGACAGTGTGCGTGTGTGATATGTCTAGAGACTGAGGCAATGATAATAGATTCTTTGTGTCTATGTGTGTGGAGGATAGAGAGAGACATGTACATGGGGCTTTGTGTTGTGTAACGTGGAGACACATAGACATAATCAGAGAGTGAGTGTGTGAGATACACATGCGGGCATGTGGAGAGATGTGTGAGTTAGAGAGATGGAGAATTCTGGTGTGCATCTGAGCTAGAGAGGGGGTATATACATATCTAGAGCTGTAGAGAATATGCAAGGTGTGTGTCTTAAAATAAGGATCTAGAAAGCTAGATGGGTGTTTGTGCGTGTTTGTGTGTGTTTGTGTGTGTTTGTGCGCACATTTGTGTGTGAGAGGGAGTGTGTGTATGTGGAGTAGAGAGACCACGAATGATGTAAACCTAGTATAAGGGAAGGGGGAATGGTGTGACATGTGTGTCAAAGAGAGACAAAGGCATGTGTAGTAGCGGGATAGCATGGGTGCGGGCGGGGAGCAGACTATTTGGAAGAGACATCGAGTGTGTGTGGAGAGGGGTGTGAGAGCAGGAGAGAGAGAGAGCTAGCGACGGAGAGAGAGAGAGAGAGAGAGAGAGAGGAAAAGAGGGGAGGGGAGAGGGGTCATTTATGTCCATAAGTGGCATATAGATAGGGAGACAATGTTGATGTTGTTCGAAATTGGCCTATGTACGGAGACGGAAGGGGAGCGAGTCATCGTGTGTGTGATAGGGACTTCATGAGAGATCAAGAATAGATGGTGTAGAGAACAACGTGTGAGATTGAGAACGATGATACATTAGGGAGCTATGGAAAGAGTCGCAGCATATATGTATACAGGGAAGGAGCTGGGGCGGGTCCGCATGTGGGAGAGATAGAAAGAGGAGAGTGGTGCACAAGGAGACAAAGTGTGCTTGTTTTCAGTGGGGGTGGTGTGTGAGGTGAGTGTGCGAGAACCACATAACTAGGGAGATAGACGTTTGGGGCGACGTTTTGTGTGTATGAGAAAGATACACTCTACATAGTGCGTGTGCTTGGGAAAGAGAGATGCCGGGAGACCTGGAGAGTGGGGGAAGAGATGTGTGCATGCCCGAGAGACAAAGTGATAAGAGACTTATATTGGGGTCCGGACTTTAGAAGAGAGGGGGGGTGTTAATGTGCTCGTGTGTTCGTGTCTAGGGGAGAGAACGGCGTGTGTGTGGGGGGGCATCGGAGGGGGTGGGGTGGGGGGAGGGGGTTGGCTTCAGATAATGAGTTAGGTGTCTATATTTGAGGGACTTTAGCGTAATTGAGATATATATGGTCAATAGTGTGTGCACTCATGGTTGATCAATTTGTTTCACAGTTTGGACTATGAGATAATGATACTTTTGAACATGCGTGATATACCTTGATGTACCAGAATTACAAACCTAAGATTGGAATTTTTGAATTCGACTCCATCATTAGCTTTTGTAATTCATTTAAACGGAGGTACATTTTTTAAGCCGAGATTTCGTGATTGCAAATTCATATATCAAACCTAGAGATATACACATACGAGCATGTTCAAACTTTATAATCATCCACTTTATTCATACACATACACATTTTTGCTTTTGTCATCATATTTAGGATAAACACATTTGGAATTTCATTTGAATTGGACCGTATGATGGTATTTACTTGTACTAGCTCAATGATCCAAATTTGAATTGAATGGACAATCTAAGTTTCGAGTTGGAGACATTGATTTTCAAAACTTGCATCGTGAGAGATCTAGAATAGATGGTGTAGAGAACAATGTGCGAGATTGAGAACGATGATACATTAGGGAGCTATGGAAAGAGTCACGGCATATATGTATACAGGGAAGGAGCTGGGGCGGGTCCGCATGTGGGAGAGATACAAAGAGGAGAGTGGTGCACAAGGAGACAAAGTGTGCTTGTTTGCAGTGGGGGTGGTGTGTGAGGTTAGTGTGCGAGAACCACATAACTAGGGAGATAGACATTTGGGGGCAACGTTTTGTGTGTATGGGAAAGATACACTCTACATAGTGCGTGTGCTTGGGAAAGAGATATGTTGGGAGACCAGAGAGTAGGGGAAGAGATGTGTGCATGCCCGAGAGACAAAGTGATAAGAGACCTATATTGGGGTCCGGACTTTAGAAGAGAGAGGGGGGGGTGTTAATGTGCTCGTGTGTTCGTGTCTGGGGGAGAGAACGACTTGTGTGTGTGTGGGGGGGGGGGGGGGTTGGCTTCAGATAGAGAGTGAGGTGTCTATATTTGAGGGAGACTTTAGCGTAATTGAGATATATATGGTAAATAGTGTGTGCACTCATGGTTGATCAATTTGTTTCCAGTTTGGACGATGAGATAACGATACTTTTGAACATGTGTGATATACCTTGATGTACCAGAATTACAAACCTAAGATTGGAATTTTGGAATTCGACTCCATCATTAGCTTTTGTAATTCATTTAAACAGAGGTACATTTTTTAAGCTGGGATTTCATGATTTCAAATTCATATATCAAACCTAGAGATATACACATACTGGCATGTTCAAACTTTATAATCATCCACTTTATTCATACATATACACATTTTTGCTTTTGTCATCATATTTAGGATAAACACATTTGGAATTTCATTTGAATTGGACCATATGATGGTATTTGCTTGTACTAGCTCAATGATCCATATTTGAATTGAATGCACAATCTAAGTTTCGAGTTGGAGACATTGATTTTCAAAACTTGCACTTTTTTGCGTGCAAAACAAATAAATTCTCGGCCATGATATCATAGTCGGCCGTACAAGAGCAGAACACTTAAAATTTCAGGCGCCAAAAGCTTTCAAACTTCCCGCTCACATCGAAATATCTCGCGCCCGAAAGTTTAGCCCTGCGATATTCCTGTTTTACCCCTGCCACATGAACGGAAAAGGGCTGCTTTGGCAACTCCATTGTTTTCTGCACTTTGCCCCCAACATTCTTCCCCAGAGCCCCTCCCCTTCCCCTCCCCGACCCCCCAACCACGGCAAGCCGCCGAATCTAGTCCTCCGCCACAGCGGTGGACCTCACACCCTGCCGGATCTACCTTCCGCACCTTGGAACCCCAACTGCCAACTCACCACTTCACCGGAGCCGCTTCACCGACTGGCTTGTCCACCGCTCCAGATCTCCTTGACCGCCATCATGGTCCACCGCACCGGATCTTCTTAACCGGCGCCCTCGTCCACCACAATGTAGGCCCTTCACTGACTCCCTCGTCCGCCCCATCGCTGGCCCTTCATACAAGCCCTCGTCCGCCTCAACAGATCCGCCTCACCGAAAGCACTGTACACCGCGCCCGCCGAAGCCTTCGTCCACTAGACTGGACCCGCTCCACGGACGCCATATTCAACTCCACCGGCCCTGCTTTACTGATGCAGCAGCCTCATCAGGTTATTTCGATTTGTACTCCTTCGATTTTTCTCTTCTTTATCGTGCAATTGTTCACTTACCACAAATGAGCTTTCTTGTATGTCGATAGGCGCCGCAACTGAAGCACCGGAGCCGCTTCAGCGATGGCGACAGCCTGCCCAAACTCAACCGCAACACGAGCACCATCGACGATCCTTAGCTATGAAGTATGACAACGATACCCATACGCCGCCGAGAATCAGGTACTATTATCCAACGGCCGGCACCTACGTTCACTTTCTTAGCATAAGCACCACACCTTTGAATTTCTTCAGTGCATCATTCAATTTTTCATGAGACACGTTATTCTACTTGCACCTGTAGGGCCATACTTCTGGCAGTGAACATGTTACATGTGCTAAATTACATACCAATGCACATATAGTTAATATGCTTTAGTTTTGTCCTAAGTATTACTGTACTTCCTAGATATCACTGCCTACTATTTTACTTCTTGCATGCTATATTTATGATAATGGTGTTGTTCTGATGCCACCTGTTGGTTCCATCAGACTGCTTCATGTTCTCCATGCTTAATTACACATCAGCAAACTAGCATGTGGTTCCGCTGCTTTTTGTTCGTTTTACCCTACATTTTCTGATGCTAGCTATTACAACACTGCTCCGAGCCTCTGTTCATTACTTTTTTGTGTGTTCTTGATCTTCCCAAGTTGCATGACTAATTAAAAACTAGCCAGTCTTTTGGGTATGAAACCCATTTGGGCGAGAGTAGTACTAGGATGGGTGACCTCCTGGGAAGTCCTCGTGAAAGGGTTTCATATCTAGCCTACTCCAACTTGTTTGGGATAACAGGCTTCATAAGTAAGGATTAATTATGGAGCTGCCAACGCCATCAAGCAAAATATTTGTTCTTTTGGGGCTGGCACCTCGAAGAAGCATAAAAATATAGTGAAGCAGATATATTGTCGTGTAAGCATGCACCCTTCTTTCATTAGTTTAGATGAACCATTGATGATCAATTCGAACCAGTGCATGCGATTAAAATTAATTTTACCTAAATAGAGGGTGCAGAATAAACTACAACAACTAGATTTGCAACCACGGGATGCTAACGATATCTTCAAAGAACATTGCAACAACAGTGAGGCTTCACAACAACATATGGTAAGCCAGTGTGTTTTAGTACATGTGAAATGTAATGCGTGTGGGCTGCTTTCTTGGCTTGTGCCCTCAACCTGTAATCCTATAGAATTACAAATAGTTCAGTTGTCTACTTTGCTGTATTGCTTGATTCGAATGCTTGTTTGTTACTTTTTAGGCTATACCTGAGTTGGCCAATATGTCAGTTGTGCCTGCTGTACTATCGTAAAGAAATGCATGCCTAGTTCATTTGAGTCCTTAACTTTTCCTCTGAACTTCATCACAAGACTGCCTTCGTAGTTTATATGAGCTGTTAAGTGCTTTATCAAATTATTTGAACTGCTTAGACGCCTTGGCAACTTAAATATAGTGGTGGTACACTCCCTTTCAAGTTTCATCTTACCATTTTAATTTCTTTTCAGCTGATGCTGCTTTGAACCATTTAAGTATAGCTTGCCATGCTCGGCAATAATACGTATGTCATTTACCATGTAAGCTTACTACCTTAATCATGCGATAACTATCTCTTACTTATGTCCAGCGGAAACCTTTCAGGACGCCGTTGACACTAGGACACAATGCACAACCCCAGAATCTATTTGTGGAAGCAGTTCGCCATCCATGTTACCAGATGGTAGCAGTTCAGAGGCAACGCCGCCAGAGAGAAGTTTGAGCACAGATACTATAGTTCTTGAGGCTCTACTAGAGGCAGAAAGAGATGGTGTGGCTGCCATGAATGAGGTAATCTTGATCTTGAGGCTGGAAATTATGCAATTAGCTACACACATTATGCAAGCAACCCAAGAAATGGAGGAAGAAAGAATGCAGCATTTGAAGACGGAGGAGGTCATGCTGTTTCTGCTATCTGAAGCCCAGGGTAATCCCAGTTCTTCTTTAGATACCAGTTGAAATTGTCAATAGATTGTTGTACTTGCATGTTGTGTCATGTGTTTGAATGGATTATGTTGTAAGACCCCCTATGTTTTCCATGTGTTGTAATGATCCGAATTTTTTATGCGAGGTAATCCTCAGTACTTGTATGATTGACATAAGGTGAACTGTTTTTCGTGTGAGCATATTGTATTGGATGAAATAACTGTTTGACTCAAAGTGTATCCAACCTACTGAATTCGAAGATCACGGCATTTCTAAATCATAATCACATATAAAGGTGAAATAAATCTTTGTTGTGGTTTTGAAGAAATAAATAACAAAACGTAGAATTATCGGTGGATATTCGTAATCGAATACAAATTGGATTTGAATTTAGTTGCCAGGGCCCAGGGCAAACGTGAATGCTAATTCTCCCAAGTTTTGAACGAAGCGGATAAACACACACTATCATTTGTGGGCTGCCCGAAGCAAGTGTTTGCGAGATGGAAATTACTGTTCACCCCTGACACTTTGACATCCTTATCTACCAGATTTACACTGCTGTCGATAGGGGTAGACTAGTAACTTCAATCAGACGTGACATGACCGCCTCTGAGCCCATTCTGACATGGTGGGTGCCAAACGTGGGTGGCAAAACACATTTGATTCAAGCTCGTCTGAAAGACATGTGTCTCTCCCTCCATTTCCCCATTCATACACGGTGGGTGGCAAAAAAACTCTCCTAGCCCGAAATCGATGTAGGCAAATATTTTAAATAGGGGCAGATGTGTAACTTCCCTCAGACATGACACAACCGCCCTACATGTCAGCCCCGTTCATACACCATGGGCGCCAACCGTGGGCGGCAAAACACCCTCTCCTCGCCCGAAATCGCTACAGGCAAATATTTTGGAGATGCGAGAATACCGTCCTATCCCCAACCAACGTGATGTCCGAAATTTTAAATGGGGGATAAGTTTGTAACTTTCCCACATTTCAGACAAGCGCGTCCCAAAGTTTGATATCCCCCTCCCCCCATTTCCCCATTCATACACAGTCGGCGCCACAACAACCTCCCCACTGCGGCCAGCCTCCTTCGTCCGCCACCCCATCCTCCACCTTGCCAGAGCCGATACCCCGTCGTCCACTACAAGAGATGGACGTTCTCATCCACGGCGCCGGACCAGGATCCTTTCATCATGTCCTCTCGCTTCATCGGCGCCGTCGTCCACCTTGTCGTTGCTGCTCCTATGACCGCCTCGTCCACGGCGACAAGATTTATCCCCCGACCCGGCCGTCTGCCGTCTAAAGTCTTCTTCTCCGCCGCTGACAGCCATTGCACCCGCAGCACCCTCAACGTATCAGCAGGGGCCTACACAGCATCGCAAGAGAGGTGGTACTCTTCCATATGTGCTTAAGTAATTGATCTCACCCAGAAAATAGATCGTAAATTGTTTACTGTACTTTTCTTGTCCGTACCAAATCGTAGTGGCTAGTTGAAAGCAAACATTGGTTGCGAAGTAGCTTTGTCCGGTTTGCACCTTTAGATCCGCCATGGCACGGTCACTATACTCATAAAGCGTATGGTTTCCCCCCCTTTATATTCACTACCATCATCCTAGGTGCTTCGTGTCGTGCTAGCACTGCTCCTCAAGACCTCAACCCATCAAACAAAACAACATGCCACTCATAATTCCAAAGCTTAGGTGTTGAAATACGAATATGATATGATGCTCATATTACTAAAACAGAGAATGTTTAATTGGTCCCCTAATGTTCCTATATTCATTTCGAAAAGCATGTGCGCCACCCACTGGTCCAGCTAGTTCCACTTTCCTGATTTTACTCTTGATGCTTATGTTTTCCCCTTTTATCTACTCTACTATGATCTGCGTAGGTGCTTTCTGTCGTACTAGCATGATTCCACCCATCAAGCTAAACAACACAGGGCTTAGTTGTTCAAATATGATTGTGATATGATACTGATATTAGTTAACAGACACATTTAATTGGTTTGCTAAAGGTCCCACTTGAGTTTCCAAATGCATGTCGCGACATATAGAGAGACAGCAGAATTGCATTTCTTTGTCACTTGTTGACTGTACTTTCTTGTCCATACCAAATCTTAGTTCTTATTTCAAAGCAAAGATCGGTTGCTAACTACTCTTTGCACGTTTTGCAGCTTCAGATCTGCCATCCCACTGCCACGGTCAACACTATACTCATCATGCTTACGGTTTCCCCATTTTATGATGACCACGATCAGCCTACGTGGTTCGTGTCGTAATAGCACTTCTCCACCCATCGAGCTAAACAAGCTTAGTTGTACACATTCAAATATGATATTATGCTGATATTAGTAAAACTGAGAGATGTTTAATTGGTCAGCTAAATGTTCCTACTTTAGTTTCGAAATGCATGTGAGCCACATATGGATAGACCGGAAGGAATACTATTTCTCTGTGCGCTCTGGTTCATCATGGGTGGGTAACCGACATTGTATAGAAAGACTTGTAATATCTTCAATCTGCTTGCTCTTCTGATCTTCTTTAAGATGATCCCCTTCTCTTCTTTAATAAGTATGTTCCTTGTTGGGAAGAGTAGCAGAGACATTTGCTGTCGACTGGTTTGGTTGAGTTGTTCTCCCTTAGTATATTTGAATCTGTCAGGTCAGGTCGACTTGTTCTTCTTTACTATATGTTGAAGCTGTCATCTGCGAAGTATCATCACTTCTGGAGCTCTCATATTTTGAGTAGCAGGCCACATTATATTAATGCACACACCAAGTTACAGCATGCATGGCATCTCTCAGAAGAATTGCAGAGATAGCACAAAGGGGTTTACAGGGAGGCAATATTGGTCCTATTGGATTAGAATCACTTCTGCATTACAAAGATAATCTCACTTGTTTTTATGTTTTCATGCATGTCAGGTACTGAACATTATCAAAATGAATATGAGAATGGGCGCATGAGAGGAATATTGCGGAACAATCCACTGGCTAACAAACTTGGCATGGTGGAGGATGGCCTATCTTATTCACCCATCAAGGTGCTTGCTCTAACTTGGCAAGGTTGTATTGGTCGCACATATTTTGCATCTAACCTCTTGCAATACTTCTACTTTGTTACACCATCTGCTTAGTTTAAGCATCATATATGAGTATATGCCATACCTATCCATTTTCTGTACCTATTCCATGTGTCGTCATACTATGTTTTTCCAGTCAAATGTTGTTCTTTCGTAATAGATGTCCAAAAGGAAGAGGGTGAGTGCAGATCCTCAAGGAGTACAAACTAGGTATTTGGAAAAGCTAGTGATACCTGATAAATCAGATAGATCAGCAGCCACAGAAAACACAGGCCCAACTGTACCACACTCTACCCCTACTCCACTGGCCAAACCCCTATTAGAACTGCTGACAGCCCAACGTCAGGTACTGTCTATGATATAAATTCAAAATTTGAACTCCTAAGTTTCTGCATGTGCCTTACCTTCTCTCTTTTATGAAAACTAATTTTAGATGAAGCTCCTTGCTCAAAGGATCATAGGATCTCACAACAATACCGGGCTCTCCATTGCTCTTGTTAGTACCTCTTGCCCTTTGTCAGCATATGTACACTCATTGCTCTTTGATTATGTAGCATCACTGTAAATGTTCGCTTCTTTATCCTCCCTTTGCTTGAAATTATAAGATCTATATTTACTCTTAGATAAATGTAGAATTAACACAATGGTTATGAAGTTTTGGATTGCTCACGTAGGTACCTGTTGTCATGTACTCCCTCTGTATTGAATTAATTGTTGATCAATTGGATGTATTTAGAACTTAATAGTGCTAGATACATCCATTTGAGCGACAAGTAATAACGGACAGTGGTGGTATTACTGTACTTGCATCGCGAGATAGTTGATTGTCTAGCATTACTCTGCATCTTATCTGCGTTGCCCTCCACTTTCTCCAAATTATCATATCTACATTTACTCTTACCAAAATGTTGAATAAAGCCAATGCCACTGCACACGTTGATGTCTGCATTCCTCTTGCCAGTACCTTTTGCCTTGTAACCCTGTACTTAATTAATTGCTATTTGATTATGTATCATTAGTCTGCACCTGAGCTTCATTATCCTCTGTTTCTTCCAATATTATTTGATCTATATTTACTCTTTGCAAAATGTAGAAAAATGGCAACGCTTATAAAGAATTTTCTTTGGGGAATTTATTGAATTATCCTTCCATCAACATGGAGATGGGCTTTGTCCAGCCCGTGTTAACATGTAATGTAAGTTCATCCTTCTCAAGCCTTCAAACTTTGTTCTAGTATAGAGTTGGATAGGCATCATTTCCTCCACTTCTGTTTACTTTGCTGTTTACATCTGATTGGATGTTTGCAACAACTACCAGTTTTAAATTGTAGTTGTAAAAACATGTTCCTTATGCAGAACAGATCCATTTAGTTTCTTATATAATTGTGAAACCTGTTACGTGTCTCCTTGTTTCTCTTTCAGAGTCGTATCTCTTATGCCAGGCAAAACTTTAGGGAAGATAGTGAGCAAAATCATATTGAGGATAGCGAGATGACCCCAAGGTCCTGTCTTGATGAAGACAGTGAGTTGAAGCTACTCGCTAGCAGGTGTGAGACAACCTCTGTGTAGTCGCTGCCTCAATCAGTTCGACTGCTTCAGTCTCAACTTAAAGCGGAAAGGCTTGCTTTAGCTCAGCTCCGACTTAAAGTCAAAGATGCAAAGAAGATGTCAGAGGACTGCCATGCGCACTATCGTGCCATACAACTAGGGATGGAGCATCTATCGTTGACACAACTGAGGTCTCATCAGCTTGTTCGGCTGCTTGCGAGGCCCGTCCTGTAAAGGCCTACTGCCTTCTGAAGTGCTCTCAGTTTTGTATATTCTTTTATCGGCGCGTTTATATGCACTGGTGGCGACCTTTGATGCCCAATGTATGTAATCTGCGGTCACGCTGCGGTTTATTATCACCGGTAGCGAACTTTGATTCCCAATGGATGTAATATGTCGTAATTTCTTTATTGTATAGTCTAAGTTTATTCATTGGTCGGTATGCTGTAATTTGGGCCGGAAGGTTCAGTGGATCTCAGTGTTGTCGGTCTTCAGGCTGGCCCGTTACTCATATGGGCCAAAACATGGGCCTATAATCATCTTGGGCCATTAGCAGGTCTAAACCTATAGAAGTTTTCTGCCTTTAACAGACCGAGTAAAGTTCTAGCCAGCTGGGCCAGAGAATACCATGGGCTTTTAAGAGGCTAAAACCTAGATTGGGCCAGCGTTGGGCCGAAAAATTCACGGGCCAATACAGGCCGAAACTGCCTAAGGCCCATGTTTGGCCCAAATAGGATGAGCAGTTAACAGGCCAAAATATATATCAGGCCAGTTTGGCCCAATAAAATTATGGGCTTTAAGCACGCTGATATCCACGCGGGCCATAAGCCCAAAAGTGTCATGGACCATTATCAGATGGGCTGTAAGCATGCCCAATTCAACGCGGGCTGTAATTAGGCCCACCTGTTCCATGGGCCATTAACAGGCCGATAGGCCTGTTGGGCTGAAATTTATCCATGAAGACTACGGGCCGTTAAGAGGCCTAAGTTACTTCGGGCAAGAAATAGCACAGTTTATGCATGGGCCGTTAAAGGGCTTAAAGTTAAACCGTGCCGACAGCGTCCCAGATGCACCACGGGCCGCTAACAAGCCGAAACTATTATCGGGCCGAACTGGTTAATGGGCATTTAACAGGTTGAAATACAAACTTGTCTTAGAATGGGCCCAAAAGAACAGTGGCGTGTTAACGGGCCCGATCTGATATGGGCCGTAATTTGGCCCAAAACACGGCAGGATGTGAACGGGCCTGATCTGCTATGGGCCTCAATTTGGCCCAAAAGATGGCAGGCTGTTAACGGGCCAGCCCACTAGTGTCTGAAAAAACATGGTGGGCCTTTAGCTGGGCCGGCCTTTTCACCGGAATGGGCCTCTGTTGGGCCGTGCCACATGTCGACGTATCATAGGAGCCTCCTGTCCAATGAGTGGATGACATCTGTCCGAACGTTGAGCCAACACGTGTTTCCTCCGGCCAATGAGAATTTTACACGTGGAAAATCCCCATTGGTCCGGGCTGTTAACGGGTTATCAGATCCAAAACCGGACCCGATAGCTTAACGACGACCCATTACGGTCGGCCACGTGTCGGTCACCCTTGACGAAAGCACTTCTATGACGCGCGATTTATCGTCATGGAAGTGGACACTTCCATGATGATAATTTTGGTAATGTCATGGAACACTTCTACGACATCACAGGTATGACTATCTTGATTCTATCATAAAATTTTCATGGATGTACATGCATGACAGAAAACGTGACCTACTGTGACAAACACTTATCGTCACGGAAGTGTCTTTTTTGTAGTGTACCGACTCCGTCAAGGAATCCAAATTGGATGTGCTTCAAAGTCAGCTTGACAATTTCAAAATGAAGGATGGTGAAGGTGTCGCTGAAATGTATTCTAGGCTTGCTCTCATCACAAATGAGATTGCCGGCTTAGGAAGTGAAGAGATGACCGACAGATTCATCATCAAGAAGATCCTAAGAGCCTTGGATGGAAAATATGATACCTGATTGCTCCCTGACTATAGCGCCAGAAAGCTCCTGTCTGCTAGGACTACGTCGGTATTTCCCCAAAGAGGAAGGGATGATGTAGAACAGCGAAGGTAGGTATTTCCCTCAGTGAAGAAACCAAGGTTATCGAACCAGTAGGAGAACCAAGCAACACAACGTAAACAGCACCTGCACACAAATAACAACACCTCGCAACCCGACGTGTTAAAGGGGTTGTCAATCCCTTTCGGGTAACGATGCCAGAAATTTGTAATAGATTGAAATAATAGATCATAAATAAAATAAAGTGCAGCAAAGTATTTTTGTATTTTTGGTTTAATAGATCTGAATCAAATTGCAAAGGAAAAGTAGATCGCAAGCAAATATATGAGAAAGAAGACCCGAGGGCCATAGGTTTCACTAGTGGCTTCTCTCAAGAAAGATAGCAAACAGTGGGTAAACAAATTATTGTTGGGCAATGATAGAACCTCAAATAATTATGATGATATTAAGGCAGTGATCATTACATAGCCATCATGTCCAAGATTAGTAGACCGACTCCTGCCTGCATCTACTACTATTACTCCACACATCGACCGCTATCCAGAATGCATCTAGTGTATTAAGTTCATGGAAAAATGGAGTAATGCAATAAGAACGATGACATGGTGTAGACAAGATCCGTTTATCTAGTGCGTAGATATAGATCCCATCTTTTTATCCTTAGTAGCAACGATACATACGTGTTGTTTCCCTTTCTGTCACTGGGATCAAGCACCGTAAGATCGAACCCACTACCGGGCACCTCTTCCCATTGCAAGATAAATAGATCAAGTTGGCCAAACAAAACCCAAATATCGGAGAAGAAATACAAGGCTATAAGAGATCATGCATATGAGAGATCAAAGAAACTCGAATAACTTTCATGGATATAAAAAGATATGACTGATCATAAACTCAAAGTTCATCAGATCCCAACAAACACACCGCAAAAAGAGTTACATCGTATGGATCTCCAAGAGACCATTGTATTGAGAATTCAGCGAGAGAGAGAGAATTCCATCTAGCTACTAACTACGGACCCGAAGGTCTACAAAGAACTATTCATGCATCATCGGAGAGGCACCAATGGAGGTGGTGAACCCCATCCGAGATGGTGTCTAGATTGGATCTGGTGGTTCTGGACTCTGCGGCGGCTGGATGAATATTTGGTCGACGCTTCTACGGTTCTGGTATTTTTGGGGTATTTATAGAGCAAAGAGGCGGTCCGGGGGCACCCGAGGTGGGCACAACCCACCAGGGCGCGCCTGGGCCTCCTGGCGCGCCCTAGTGGGTTGCCCCCTCCTCGGGACCCCCCCTGGTGCAACCAGGGCCCGTTGTGTTCCTTCTGGCCCATAAAAATTCTCTGTGGAGTTTCGTGGCATTTGGACTTCGTCTGATATTGATTTCCCGCGATGTAAAAAACGGCAACTGGCACTTGGCACTATGTCAAGAGGTTAGTACCAAAAAATGGTATAAAATGACTATAAAATGACTATAAAATGATTATAAAACATCCAAGATTGATAACAAAACAACATGGAACAATAAAAAATTATAGATACGTTGGAGACGTATCCGCATCCCCAAGCTTAACTCCTGCTCGTCCTCGAGTAGGTAAGTGATAAAAACAGAAATTTTGATGTGGGTGTTGTTTATCATGTCATATCATATTCTTTTTCTTTATAGCGTGGACATTTCGACTTTTATGTGATTCAAAGGAATAGTCTAGTTTTGACATAATAATTTAGATACTCAAGCATATCAACAAGCAACCATGTCTTTCCAAATATCAATGCTAAAACAAGTTATCCCTATCCCATCATGTTCAAACATTGATCCATTCATGAAACACACTCGAATATTAGCTACACCCAATACTTAAGTACGATCATATTGCCTCCTAGTTGGTGCTTTTATAAGAGAAGATGGAGACTCAAAATAAAAATTGCATAAAGTAAAAGAAAGGCCCTTTGCATAGGGAAGTAGGGATTTGTAGAGGTGCCAGAGCTCAAAGCGAAAAACTTAGAGATAAAAACATTTTGGGAGGTGCATCCATCCCACCAACGAAAACGACTTAGAGTTCCGAACACTTTCCATGCTAGATATGCCATAGGCGGTTCCCAAACAGAAAATAAAGTTTATTCCTTTTTCTACCATACTTTCAGTTTCCATGGTATCCACGGGTGCCCTCCATACCAACACTTTCCAAGGAATTTATTATTTGACAACATAAAGTAAATTCATTTTTGCATTTCGGGACTGGGCATCCCTAAAACCTTTGCCTTACTCTCGTGCAATGACAAGTGAATAAACACTCATCGTGAGAATAACTCATCCAGCATGGACAATATTAGCCACCTCTCACCGCTTCGCGAGCGAAACAAACACACAAAAGAAAATTTTATTTTGAAAATTAGAGATGGCACATGAAAATTTGCTTAGAACGGCAAAAGAATACCGCATATAGGTAGATATAGTGGACTCATGTGGCAAAACTGGTTTAAAGGATTTTGGATGCACAAGTAGAGATCATACTTAGTGCAAAATGAAGGCTAGCAAAAAGATTGAGAAGCGACCAACCAAGAAACGAATAATCTCATAAGCAAGCATTAAGCATAATTAACACCGAATAATGCACCATAAGTAGGATATAATTTTCATTGCATGACTATTGACTTTCGTGCATGCATAGGGAATCACAAACCTTAACACCAAAATTATTACTAGAGCACAATTACTCATCAACATAACTCACATATCACATCATCATATCTCAAAACTATTACTAAGAATCAAGTTTATTTTGTCCAATGATCTTCATGACTTTTTTTTCTTTTTCTTTATCCTTCTTAGATATCTATCACTTTGGGACTAATTTTCATGTGTTGCTTTTCATAAGCAAACAAATGTAAGTGAAGATCATGAGCATAACAAATTTTGTTTCTCTCAAAATAATTTAAGTGAAGCAAGAGAGAATTTCTTCAAAAATACTAAGCACACCATGCTCAAAAAGATATAAGTGAAGCACTAGAGCAAGTCCTAGCTCATAAAAGATTTAAGTGAAGAAAAGAGAGCAATTCTAACAAGTCATGATATAATTTTGGCTCTCCCAAATAGGTGTGTTAGCAAGGATTGATGACTTAAAACACAAAATAAAACAAGCAAAGACACATATCATACAAGACACTCCAAGCAAAACACATATCATGTGACGAATAAAAATATAGCCTCGAGTAAAATACCGATGGTCATTAGAAGAAAGAGGGGATGCCACTCGGGGGCATCCCCAAGCTTAGTTGGTTGCTCATTCTTGGATAATAGCTTGGGATGCCGGGGCATCCCCAAGCTTAGGCTCTTCTATCCTTCTTTCATCCATCGTAAGATAACCCAAAACTTGAAAACTTCAATCACACAAAACTCAACAAAACCTTCGTGAGATCCGTTAGTGTAAGAAAAATAAATCACTACTATAAGTGCTGTATCAAACCAATTCTTATTTTTTTTGTATTATATCTACTGTATTCCAACTTTTCTATGTCAAAAAATCATCAAAGAAAACCATAGAGCCATCAAAATAAGCACACAACACAAAGAAAACAGAATCTGTCAAAACAGAACAGTCTGTAGAAATCTGATTTGTTCGAATAATTTTGGATCTCCAAAAATTCTGAAAAACTAGGACGACCTAGATAATTTGTATATTAATCTTCTACAAAAATAATTGACATTTTATCACGTTCTGGTGAATTTTAACAATTAATTTCGTGAGCACAAAGTTTCTGTCTTTTTCAGCAAGATCAAACAACTATCACCCAAGAAGATCCTATTGGTTCTACTTGGCACAAACACTAATTAAAACACACAAAAAACAATCATACCAGTAGCATAATTGTGTAAACACACAAGAACAGAAAGCAAAAAGCAAAAATAAAATTTATTCATTGGATTGCCTCCCAACAAGCGCTATAGTTTTACGCCCTTAGCTAGGCATAAAGCAAGGATCTAAGTTTTGTCATCTTTGGTTCGAGACCCATAAGATGCCCTCATGATTGATTCATAAGGTGGCTTAATTCTTGTTCTAGGAAAGTGTTCCATACCCTTCTTCAAGGGAAATTGGAACTTAATATTGCCTTCTTTCATATCAATCACGACACCGATAGTGCATAAAAACGGTCTACCAAGAATAATTGGACAAGACGGATTGCAATCAATATCAAGAACAATAAAATCTGTGGGCACATAATTCCTATTTGCAAGAATAAGAACATCATTAATTCTTCCTATAGGCTTTTTAATAGTAGAATCTGCCAAGTGTAAATTTAAAGAGCATTCTTCAAGATCGGTAAGACCAAGCACATGACATAAAGATTTCGGAATTGTAGAAACACTAGCACCCAAGTCACACAAAGCAAAACACTCATAATTTTTAATCTTGACTTTGATAGTAGGTTCCCATTCATCATGCAATTTTCTAGGAATTGATACTTCTAATTCCAAATTTTGTTCAAAAGCTTTCCATAGCATCAACAATATGTTTAGTAAAAGCTTTATTTTGTTCATAAGCATGGGGTGAATTTAGCATGGATTGCAACAAAGAAATACAATCAATCAAAGAGCAACTATCATAATTAAAATCTTTGTAATCCAAAAGAGTGGGTGCATCACTAGTTAAAGTTTTAACCTCTCCGAACCCACTTTCATCAATTTTCTCAACACGATTTTCACCCTCTGAAATATTGGGACGCCTCCCTAAAGTTGACTCTTCTCCAGTCCCTTTTTCATCAATCTTAACTTTACTAAACAAGGAATCAATAGAAGAAACACCAATCATTTTAAGATCTTCATCACTTTTATCCTCTAACGAGATTGGTTTAGCGGCCATTTGATTTACTATGGTAGCTTGTGCATCGGATATTTTTCCTAGCAAACTTTCGGCAAAACCATACTTAGATTGGAGATTGCAAACTTCTCTACTATTATCATCAAGTTGTTTTGTAACTGCATCTAGCACAATGGAGTGTTCCTTAAGTTCTTCGGTAAAATACTTATTGTGCTCAAATTGTGTAGTCATATATTCCTTAGTCCTTTTCTCAATTTCAAGCAAAATATTTGGGTAAGGAACATCCTAATATTTTCTTTGAGGCATCATGACTACACAAACAAGAACACACACAAAAACATATCTGGCAAGAAAACGGCGAACGGAAAAGAGAGGCGAATAAAACGGCAAATTTTTGTGAAGTGGGGGAGAGGAAAACTAGAGGCAAATGGAAAATAATGTAAATTGCGAGGAGATGAGATTTGTCATTAGGAACCTGGTATATGTTAAAGATCCTCCCCGATAACGGCGCCAGAAATTCCTTTTGATTGCTCCCTGACTATAGCGCCAGAAAGCTCCTGTCTGTTAGGACTACATCGGTATTTCCCCAAAGAGGAAGGGATGATGTAGCACAGCGAAGGTAGGTATTTCCCTCAGTGAAGAAACCAAGGTTATCGAACCAGTAGGAGAACCAAGCAACACAACATAAACAACACCTGCACACAAATAACAACACCTCGCAACCCGACGTGTTAAAGGGGTTGTCAATCCCTTTCGGGTAACGATGCCAGAAATATGTAATAGATTGAAATAATAGATCATAAATAAAATAAAGTGCAGCAAAGTATTTTTGTATTTTTGGTTTAATAGATCTGAATAAAAATACAAAGGAAAAGTAGATCGCAAGCAAATATATGAGAAAGAAGACCTGGGGGCCGTAGGTTTCACTAGTGTCTTCTCTCGAGAAAGATAACAAATGGTGGGTAAACAAATTACTGTTGGGCAATTGATAGAACCTCAAATAATTATGACGATATCCAGGCAATGATAATTACATAGGCATCACGTCCAAGATTAGTAGACCAACTCCTGCCTGCATCTACTACTATTACTCCACACATCGACCGCTATCCAGCATGCATCTAGTGTATTAAGTTCATGGAAAAACGGAGTAATGCAATAAGAACGATGACATGATGTAGACAAGATCCCTTTATCTATTGTGTAGATATAGATCCCATCTTTTTATCCTTAGTAGCAACGATACATACGTGATGTTTCCCTTTCTGTCACTGGGATCAAGCACCGTAAGATCGAACCCACTACCGGGCACCTCTTCCCATTGCAAGATAAATAGATCAAGTTGGCCAAACAAAACCTGTCGGGGATATACCCCGCGGTATGACCCGGCCGGAGTTATGACCCGGCTAGGACTTGGCGCTTCACCGTTAACCCGTCGGAGGACTGGCGACTCATGGGTCTGGCTGCTCACTGGTCTGCCGACTCAATAGCCTGGTGACTCATTGGTGACCCGGTGGGTGTTTTAGATGGATGACAAGTCCCAAGGCCCAGAAGGTCGGCTCATGCTATGGTGGGCCGGCTTACGAGGAAAGACATAAGGAATATTCCCTTACAAAGGAAGCAAGACTAGGACTCCACTTGTAATAGAGTAATTCTAATCCTACTAGGACTAGTCATGTAACCCGCCCCTTCAACATATATAAGGAGGGGCAGGTCAGCCCAAGAGCAGAGAAAATAATCGCTAAGGCTAGATACAACAAAGGGGAGCCGGCTTATGCGGCAACTCCCTCATGAGCATAATGAGACCTAGCCACAAACAGCATGTTGGACTATTACCGGATGATGTTTCCCGGGGCCCGAAGCTGTCTAAATCCTTGTCTTGTGTGATGATCCGCCTGGCATCTCTTATCTTGATCAACCCCTCTTAAGCTACCACATAGATGCGTTGACCTCACAACTAAGTCCTCACCCTAGGACATATGCTGTGACAATTCTACGATAGTTGGCGCCCACCATGGGGCCCGCGCACGGTGGTGTTGAGTTCTTGAAGGGATCTCTCCAAGGGATCAAGGAGCTCGCCATCATTCGTTGAAGAAGAGTCATCGATGCAAGTTTAAGTTTGAGAGGTTAGGGTTTTGTACGTACAGCCGCACACGACCCGGAAGGCAAATATATTTTTTGGTGTGCCGTTGTCAAAGTCATGTCATTGGTTTTCGGTGATCTACCAATCGCAAGCTGCGTCGAAACGGACAGGAAACCTACATCGCAGTTGTTCTGTCTAAAGTCAAGTTGTGTTAGCTGCTTAATGCCTCCATGCATATTCGACTGATGGATCAAGTCCCGAAGAAAACAATGGTGCTGCTACAAGTACTTGCACGTTTTTTTAAATGAAATCATCATCAATCACGATCCGGAAGTGGATACAACCACGACCTGAAGGTGGATACAACGTTGACCCGGCCTTGTTGCGCTACTGACCTTGGCCGGTATTGCCTCTAAACCGCCGCCGTTGACCCCCCAACGAGCCGCTGCTGTTGCCATGGCTGCGCCCCGGGCCGCCAGCACCAGGCTGGCCTGTCTCCGCCATTCTCCGCCTCGGTTTTGGCCTCAAGTCGCCATCCGCTGCCGGAGTATCACCAAGTCAACGCCTTTGAGCCGCCAAGGTCGTTGTGCCGCCTTTAGTTGTAAATCGCCATGCCGTGAGCTGCCTCCACTATATACTAACTTGCCCAAAGTCTTGCCTCCTTTGCCGTGGGTCGAGCCGGCCGTCGAGTCGCCGCTGCACCAAGACGCCACCGAGGGCCGCCGGCCTCCGCTCTATCAATTCGCCTCGGCTGCAGCAGCACGGAGCCGCGCCTTTACTACCATGGTCCATCTAAGCCAGGCTGGCCTTGACTCCATTCACAAGATGAGCTGCTGTCCATGTTTTCAATTGCACCAGGAGGGCCGCCTCACTACCGTGTTGCCAAGTCGTCGTCACCATCGTGCCTTAAGCCGCCGTCTGTGACAACCACCGTCTGAATCGGCCCGCCACCGGAGCATCGCTAGTCCGCCCCTCCGCTAAGGATTTGCCGGGGCCATCCCAGCTGCTCCCGCTGCTGACCTATGCCATGCGCCGCCCCCGCGCGGAACTCGCATCGAGGTGTCGGCCACCATCGGTGTGCCTCCGCTATGGCTCGCCATGACCGGCGCGGCTCTGTTTGGCTGCCTCCATCAAGCCACCCTCACTGGCGAATCTGCCCGGCCTCCCGGTTTGTCTCGCTACCACAGCGCACCTCCGCCGGGTCGCCTTGCTATCTTCGCGGCCTGCCTGAGTCATCGGCCCTGTTTCTGCCGTGGCCGCTCTGAGCCGCCGGCCCTACTGAGTCGTCGTATTGAGCCGCCGTCTATGAAACCGCCCGGACCAGATCACTGCTCATCCTGCGCCGCCCGATGCAGTTCCACCCAGCGCCCCTCTGCCGTTGAGCCTTCCTGAGATATCTCCGCGGCGGCCCGAGCACGTTAGCTCATTCCGCCCCTGACAAGTTGCGGTTCGAGCGCGTTAGCTCGTTTCGCCCCCTGCCGGAGCCACGCCGTTGTGCCCCGGCCACATCGCAGCACCTCCGCGAGTCGCCGGTGATTCAAGCCGCTTCTCTGTCACAAGCCGCCTCAGCTCAAGCCATCCCCGGTGATAACATCACTGAATTGCAAAACATCTTGTGGCCACACCACCATCAAGACTATGACTGAAACACAAGCGGGAGGAAGAGTTTGTTTTACATTGATCTATTTTGATGTCAAAGCTCAGAGGAAAATTGAAGCGGCCGTTGAGCCGCCCTCACATCCGACGTCACAACCCGCCGCTGCAGCCGCGTTGAGCTGACCCTGCCGCCTTCGAGTTGCCCGCGAAACAAAAATGTGCTTATCCAATATGAGCGCCCGAGATATAAAAATACCAGGTGATATTTGTCCGGTCTATTTTAGCGCATATTAATTTATTGAAAAAACAAACTACTCTGGTATGTGTGTTTTCAATGCAGGATAATTATCCGTCACAAAAGTGCTATGGATATGGAGCGCGGGTCAGCATTACTCTGCACTGGTGTTCGTCCGTGCCGTGCTGCTCGACGGACACACATATAATCTGCCACTCCTGTTGTTGAGTATGCATCAATGCCGTGGTCAGCTCGCTCGTACCCACGACCGACTCTCTTGGTTGCATCAACTTACAAACAACATGGTCGGTTCATCCGTCCGCGTTTGTGGCCGATTCATGTTTCCACGCCGATTCTAAAATGCTATGGCCGACCCAGCGGTCTGGTCTACATCAACATGCTAGGGTTGCACCTGTTGGCACGAGCTGCTTATTGAATGCAAGCAAGTCATTACTCCGGTGACCCGGTCTATTACAACAATTCTTGAGCAAATGATATATTATCAGCCTCCGCCTGCACCAGATGGTCAATGGATAGGCACAAAAATCGTCATCGCTACAGTTTGATTAACTTCAATAGCCAGCTGCATTCCGCCGTTCAGCTATATGCCAGTTCATGTCACGGCCAAGTATGAAGTATCTCAAGCCAACTCCTCGAGTCGCCTCAAGACTCGGGGGCCATGATGACATGACTCAGCAAATGTTGCCGGTTTTCAGTGAAGTCAAGAACTCCGGGTCATTGGAAAGAAAAATAACCCGGCCCCAAAGACTACTGCTATATTGATGAAAATTTAAAGGCCGTCAGAAAATTTCCGGCTCAAATCGAAGAATTCCGGTTTAAAATCCAGTTCAAGGGAAATCTGTTTTCTCGCAAAGCATTGAAGCTCTCAATATCCGGTTCAAAATTCCGGTTCAAGAAGAATTTATCTCTTGCAAAAAGTTAAAGGTTGCCGAAGAGGACCTGCTGCCATGATATGCGGTTCAAACAAGGGTATCCTGCCTTATTGGTTTATCATATTATTGGTCACTTGGGGGCTTCCTGCTCGTATTTGAAGCATAGCTGTGAATATCCCTCTTGATCGGCTCAACGCCACACTTCCAATGGTCACTTGGGGGCTTCCTGTTCAAACATAGGTGTATTAACCAAAGAGAACATAACGTTACTACCCTCTTGACCAGGTTATCTTGTTCAAACATAGGTGAAATCACCAAAGAGGACATAACATTTCCGGGTCATCCTGCCTGTTTGCTTGCTGCTGCTCCGACCCCGTGTACTCTCCATAAGTCATATTCGAACTTATCCAGGTTCAAACATCACTTGGGTCATGTGAGAGCCGGCTTACAAATTGCGAGGATGAACCCAGGCTACTAAGCTGCCTTCATTGAAATTTGGTTAAACCTGCCTGTTGGCTTGCTGCTACTCCAACCTCGTGTACTCTCGATAAGTCGTATTCGAACTTATCCAGGTTCAAACATTGCTGGGTTATGTGAGAGCCGGCTATAGAATGTGAGGATCCTCCAATGGCTATCATGCTAGTTTCATTGAAGTTTTTTGTCATCATACACATACATCATCATATACTGCATCATACATTGCATCATCATTACATCATCATAACATACATCACATGTGCATGGATACACTGGATTCTATGGCAGGAATCGGTTTTTAAACCAGGTTATATTATTCAAATCTTTCATAGCCAACACGGCTGGATTTTTATTATGGTTATCAATACCAGTATTATGATTGAGGTTTTCAAGGTCGCTTCAGCGCAATGGCTATTATTTTATCAATGGATATGATTTATTCTACAATGGAGAGAATAGTCCCGAGTCGCTGCAGGCTTATGGCCCGGCGCTTGGGGGCTACATTATTCAAATTGAGATTACATCAAATATACAAGTCCCATGTCACTGCCAGCATGCACCATGGCACTTGGGGGCTAATGCAAAGTCATTTTTTGCTCAATTTATTGAAGACCCAACTCATCACATTGTAATGAGCCGGCCCTTGGGGGCTACCAATTGCTCCTGTCAAAAATCAAGGTACACAAGTCTTAATCCATTATATTGAAAGGTCCACTACTCAGTTGGTAGAGTACAAATCTCTTAACCTTATGGACGTGGGCTCAAGCCCCATGGTGAGGGTTACATCATATGATATTATTTTAATGAAGCACATATAAAGTCCCTGCTCATTATTGCATAATGACCCGGCCCTTGGGGGCTACATTGGTTGAAGTTTTTATGAGCATAAGGCAATTACAAGTCCCAGGTTGCTGCAAGCATGACAACCCGACACTTGGGGGCTACATATGTGGAATATTCAGTTTTGACTAGTGACTGAGATGAACAACTTGGATTTTTTCAAGGTTGCAACATTTATATTGATGCAAGTCTTAAGCTGTTACTACGCTCCCTTCTTAAGACTTGGGGGCTACAGATGATATGAATATAATGGAGGAACATCTTCAAATTATCAGTTTTGAGCAAATCAGGAATATCAATTGTGTGACCCGGCGTTGGCAACAATCATGGCCCGGCGTCTATAAACAGTCATGACCCGGAATCATCTGTTTTTATAACCCGGAGATTTTGGAAATTATAACTCGGCAAGTTCTACATCTTTACGGCTGAAAGTCAGGAAACCAATGTCAGCAAATTGATTATGAAGCTGGCCTATTCAGAAGAAGTGCCCGGATTTTTATTGGCAAAGTTTGAACATATCTGCTAAAGGAGATTTGCTATGAGATCATGGACGCGCATCCAGGAGGAAATGACAAGGATTTAGAGATGATCAAGTGCCGGCTAAGGAAAATTTTAACCCGAAGCACAACTTGTCAAATT
Source organism: Triticum aestivum (assembly GCF_018294505.1). Lineage (NCBI taxonomy): Eukaryota > Viridiplantae > Streptophyta > Magnoliopsida > Poales > Poaceae > Triticum > Triticum aestivum. The sequence continues at coordinate 130,803,985 of NC_057808.1, forward strand.
TACTCTTGTGTTTATTTTGCAGCATAAGTTTACCATGGATAAATCCAAGCTAAACTGGGGGCTAATGTCGGGGATATACCCTGCGGTATGACCCGGCCGGAGTTATGACTTGGCTGGGACTTGGCGCTTCACCATTAACCCGCCGGAGGACTGGCGACTCACGGGTCTGGCGGCTCACTGGTCTGCCGACTCAATAGCCTCGTGACTCATTGGTGACCCGGTGGGTGTTTTAGATGGATGACAAGGCCCAAGGCCTAGAAGGCCGGCTCATGCTATGGTGGGCCGGCTTACGAGGAAAGGCATGAGGAATATTCCCTTACAAAGGAAGCAAGACTAGGACTCCACTTGTAATAGAGTAATCCTAATCCTACTAGGACTAGTCATGTAACCCGCCCCTTCAACATATATAAGGAGGGTCAGGGCAGCCCAAGAGCAGAGAAAATAATCGCTAAGGGTAGATACAACAAAGGGGAGCCGGCTTATGAGGCGACTCCCTCATGAGCATAATGAGACCTAGCCACAAACAACATGTAGGGCTATTACCGGATGATGTTTCCCGGGGCCCGAAGCTGTCTAAATCCTTGTCTTGTGTGATGATCCGCCTTGCATATCTTATCCCGATCAACCCCTCTCAAGCTACCACATAGATGCATTCACCTCACAACTAAGTCCTCACCCTAGGACATCTGCTGTGACAATTCTACGACAAAACCCAAATATCGGAGAAGAAATATGAAGCTATAAGAGATCATGCATATGAGAGATCAAAGAAACTCAAATAACTTTCATGGATATAAAAATATATGACTGATCATAAACTCAAAGTTCATCAGATCCCAACAAAGACACCGCAAAAAGAGTTACATCATATGGATCTCCAAGAGACCACTGTATTGAGAGTTCAACGAGAGAGAGAAAGCCATCTAGCTACTACCTACAGACCTGAAGGTCTACAAAGAACTACTCACGCATCATCAGAGAGGCACCAATGGAGGTGGTGAACCCATCTGAGATGGTGTCTAGATTGGATCTGGTGGTTCTGGACTCTGCGGCGGCTGGATGAATATTTCGTTGACGCTTCTAGGGTTCTGGTATTTTTGGGGTATTTATAGAGAAAAGAGGCGGTCCGGGGGGGGCACCCGAGGTGGGCACAACCCACCAGGGCGCGCCTGGGCCTCCTAGCACGCCCTGGTGGGTTGTCCCCTCCTCGGGACTCCCCCCAGGTGCAACCAGGGCCCGCTGTGTTCCTTCTGGCCCGTAAAAATTCTCCGTAGAGTTTCGTGGCATTTGGACTTCGTCTGATGTTGATTTCCTGCGATGTAAAAAACATGGAAAAAACAGCAGCTGGCACTTGGCACTACGTCAACAGGTTAGTACCAAAAATTGATATAAAATGACTATAAAATGATTATAAAACATCGAAGATTGATAACAAAATAGCATGGAACAATCAAAAAATATAGATACGTTGGAGACGTATCAATACCGTGTGCACATTGATCCAAATGATGCCCAATTACAAAGATCTCAAGCCAACAGAAGTCATTGGAAGAATTGTTGCTCATGAGATGTCACTCAAGGATAAAGAAGAGCTTCACAACAAGTCTAGTGGTGCTTACAAAGCCTCATGTGATGCTCCTACATCATCAAGTTAGAAACAAGCCTTCAATGAGGAATTGAGCTTAATGGTGAAGAATTTCAACAAGTTCTACAAGAGTAGAAGCAAGGAAAGAAGTTCCAAGTCAAGGTCCTACAATGACAAAAGATCTTCTAGTTGTGAGTGTAATTGCTACAATTGTGGAAGACCCGGACACTACTCCAATGAGTGTATGGCTCCCTACAAAAGAAGAGAAGACTCACCTAAAAGGAGAAGTAGAAGAGAAGAATCACCTCCAAGAGAGAGGAGTAGAGATGATCGTTATGAACGAAGAACCTCTCGCAGAAGCAAGGATTCGGAAAGGAAGGACAAGTCATCAAGGAGCTACACAAAACGAAGACATCAAGCTTAGGTTGGTGAATGGGTATCCGGCTCCGACTCCGACCATCACTCCGAGATAAGTTATCACTCCGACTCCGAATATACTCAAGATGAAGGTGTTGCTGGTCTAGCACTTGTGTCAACCAACTCCTATGACATATTTGACTCACCATATGAAGGAATTGGAAGATGCTTCATGGCTAAAGGCCCAAAGGTATCATACCCCTAGTACGTTGATTTCAATAGTGATGAAGATGATTTGCTAGGTGATGATGATTTACTTGTTGACAACTCTAGTGATGAAAACTATGATGAACTTGCTATTAATCATGCTAATCAAGATAAAACGAATGACGATGATAAGAAGGAGATTGAGTGTCTAACTAAAGAACTAAACACTCTTAAGTTAGCTCATGAAACTACCTTGGAAGATCATTGAGAGCTTTTAAAGACTCATGAGAAGCTACGCTTTGAAAAGCTCAACCTTGAGCAAGAGCATGGGTTCTTAAAGGCAATCAATGATGATCGGCAATCAATGATGATCTTTGTAAGAAAATTTCTTCTTACATTGCCAAGCGCTTACTCTTGTCTACTTACATGCCACAGGTAAAATCTAGTAATAAGAAAGATTCTTCTTCTAGTAGTAAACATAATCATGTTAAATCAAATGTTGTTTCTTCTAGTAGTTCTCTTGATTCCACTAATGATTCTCTTAGCCAAGTTACACTTGATCAAGAAAATAGCTTATTGAAGCGAATTATAGAGAAAGGTGTTTACAAGAGCCTTGCCGGAAGTAAGCAATTTGAGGAAATTGTACGCAAGCAAGGAAGGCACCGGAAGAATCAAGGTGTTGGTTTTGAACGAAAGTTCAGTGCCAATGGAGTTGAGTGGGAAGAAGATCAATACCCCAAGACAAAGTTTGTTCCTCAACAAGAGAAGTATGATCCTACTTCTTTCAAGGGGACACAAGCTCAATATGATCTCCACCACAAGACCACAAGCAAAAAGGCAAGGAAAAGCTTCAAGAGGAGATTGATGCATTTGAAGAAGCTCCCAAGGCCTTGGTCAAGTGGGTTCCCAAGACTACATCAAGTTCTACTTCATCAAGTACGACTACAACTCCAAGGATTCCCATCAAGTTGATGTGGATCCCGAAGAAGAAGAACTAGAGAGTTCTTGTGGGTGACTCTGCCAACATACTTCACTCATATCATTTTGGCGAGAACAAGTGCAAACAACTTTCACATCTTGCACTAGTTCAAGGAGTCACAAACCCTCTTGTTGGTAAGACAGGGGACAAGCTAACCTAACGCTTTCATGGACATCATCTTGTGTGAACTTCACTCTATGTCAATGGATATCCTTGTTTGTTCCTTGTGGGACTAACCCATGTAGGTATTGAAAGTGCAAGTCACTCCAATGGATTGCTCCAAATGATCTACATCAACATTGGGTATCCACATCTTCAACATCTACATGAAGTCATCATCGACAGAACCCAAGGTTAGTTCATCCCTCTTAGGGGGGATATCACATCTAGGGGGAGCTTTACTCTAAGAATTGAGCTAAAGCAACTCTAATGGTGTGAACACAACAATGCTTTATGTAAAAGTGGTAACCCCACTTGTGCTTAAACATGAGTATTGCCTATGATCAAATGTTCTCATTTGACTCCTAAGTCAATATAATCATATAGATGACCTAGTCATCGCCAATTTCTTGGTAGATGCTAGAGTGTTTATGCATGCTTTGTCACATATTTCATTTGCCATTTTATTGTGTGAGCATGTTGATTGCACATTTTTCTCATTCGAGGACATCCATTTGTAGCTTTGATTGTTTGGCTCTTCTTCTTTTGCCAAATAGATGGACAAGAATGCCTAAGAACTTCCTGTAGCTATCTATGCTTTTCTCGTCTCAAACTCTATTCATGCTACATCACAAAGTTTGATCAAGTCAGATTCGAACCCTCTGGGTGAGGAGCACTCGGAGTCACCGATTCGTCATAGACTTAAACTTCCAAAACCTCTCTGTGCATTTCGGTCTGACCGATTCATCCTTTTCGGCCAAACCGAGTTCACTGAGTTCATCTAGGTTTTCAATCTCGGTGCAACCGATTAGAACCATTCGGTCACACCGAGTTGTAGTAACTGCTTGCGATTCTGTATCTCGGTGCCACCGAGTTGTCCACTCGGTCACACTGACAGGGTCAGGATATATATACCGACGGGTCAAATTTTGGAAATTTCTCCGAAACCTATCTGCCCACGCGTATCCTGCTCTGCCGACTCGGGTCTCCGGATCGTCCTCTCATCGCCAGCGACCTCCCACCGCTGGTCTCCATCGCCGTCAACGGAATTTTTCACCGCCGTTGCCGCCGTAGCGAGCTCATCACCGAGCTAGGATATGAGTTCGAACCTTTGTGCTATCCTTATCTCCGATTCTTAGCACAAAGTAAATGCCATGTTTCTGACCACGTATGAGATCAATCTATCCAATAAAAACTTCCATTAGATTAGTTTTGATTTGAAAATTTAGGGTTAGGTTTCCGCCGAACTCATCTCGGACCGACCGAGTTGTGGAAATCGGTCTCACCGATTTGGTTTAGGCCAGTGCACTTGCAATTTTCGGTCTGACCGAAACTTGCAAATCGGTGTGACCGAGTTCAACTCTCTGTGAAACGCTGGCAATCTCGGAGTCACCAAACCGTGTCTCGGTCTGACCGATTCCACTAGTTTAGACTCCAAAAGTTGCTTCGGTGTCACCGAGTTTAACAAATCGGTAGCTCCGAAATGCTTTCTGTGGAAAACTAAAACTAAGTTTTTGACTCATTTGTTTTGCAAAATCTCTGCACTTTGTGATGCTCATCTACTCTATCTCATCTATAACTATTCACAGGATCAGCTGTCAGTTTGCAGTATTAGACATGTCAGATCAGAGTGATAGCCAGAACAGGTCTGAAGAGCAGGTTAATCTGAGTGAGGGCACTAGTCCCTGTGGCAGTTATGATGAAGGCAGCAGAAGTACTCCTAGCAACCTGCCTAAGGCTGCTACTAGGCAGAGGAGGAAGAGAAATTCTGAATCTGAAGATGAATACTATGTAGCTGCTGAGGAGGAGGTCAGCTCCAAGAAGAAGGTTGTCAAGAAGGATTTTGGCACAGCTGCATCTACAAAGCCTGGTTTGAACAAGAAGGCTCCTGCAAAAAGAGTGCCCATGTCTAAAGCTAGAGCCTCAACACAAGAAATAATTGAGTCCACTCTTGAACGAAAAGAGGCTGGTGAAGGCAAGAAGAGGAAGGAAAGGGTCAAGAAGACCATGGCCAGAGTCACTGGGAGATCCTCTATGATGAGAGATCCAGCTGAGGATGAAGAGGAAGAGGATGCTGAACTAGCACCCAAAGCTCAAAAGCTGATGGGGGATGCCATCAAGTCTGGAGCTGCCCCTTCTAAGCCCAAGACTGCCCCCAAAGCTTCTGCTCCAGCCCCCAAGACTGCACCAAAGAGGAGCACAAGGAATATACCAGCTGCTGAGAAGAACAAAGCCACAGTGCCTGAGATTGAAGAAGAAGAAGATGCTGAAGCCCAAGTGCTTAGGAAGCTAAAGCCCAAGATCCCTGACCATGATGACAATCATCCAGTGGCAGAAAATATGAAAATCAGAAAAGATGCAAGTCTTAGATTATGGAGAGAATCAGATCCATATGTTGTGAGGAGAAGGACTGCTGTGGATTATAGGTTTCACACCAAGGAGTAGCAGGACTTCCATGAGACTATTCTGCTAGATAAGAAGCCTATTATCTGTGATATGAAGTGACAGACTGGAAGTACATCGACAACAATGAAGACCACTTCCCAGGATTGCATGGAAGTTTCAGACTATGTGGAGTAGACACTTTTGTGGGTCAGAAACTCACCAAGTGGAATGATGAGCTCATTATGCAATTCTATTCTACAGCTCATCTCTATCCTGATGGAAGGATTGTTTGGATGTCTGAAGGTACGAGGTACCAATCAACAATTGCTAAATGGGCCAAGCTGATAAATGCCCCTGCAGAGCATGAGGATGACATAGATGTCTATGACAAGAAGAAGAAAGATCACAACTCCATGGCTAACATGTATAAGGAGATTCCTGACAAAGCCTTGGAGACTCACAAGATGGGCTCTGTGTATTATCTGTTGTCTGGTCTGACCACCATCAAGACTATCTTGAGGCATACCGTGTTTCCCAAATCAGGAGATCATAGGATGATCAGAGGCCATTCCATAAATTTGCTGCGGTTGTTTGATGTGCCCCAAAAGTTCAAAGTGATGAGTCTGATTGTTGAGATAATCAAGAGGATAGCTAAAGATCAGAAGAGATCTTGTGGGTATGCTCCACACATCCAGATGCTCATCAACTCCAAGATGGGCACATGCACATACTTATAGGACAAGGAACATCTTCCCTTGAGGCCTGAATTTGAGGACAACACAATTGTCATGAATGATGAAGATCCCACATCTATAGAGGCTCAAGAGAAGAGGGAGAAAACAACAGCTGGGAAGGCAGCAAAGATGCCAAGTGTTGAAGAGGCTTCTCAAGTGTTTCTCAAGTCAAAGCAAGATCAACTTGGATATCTTATTCAAGCCACTTTGAGGATTGAGAAAGGATTGGCCACCCTGACTCAGAATCAAGAGAGCCTGGAGAGGATCATTGAAACAAAATTCTATGATCTTGACTTGAAGGTGACAGAGATGCAGACAACTGTTGAGCAGGTCCAGGAAGAAGCTGAGGAGAAGAAAGGGAAAGCTACCACAGATGCCTTTCAGAGAGTGCCTAGTGAGGGAGTCCTGGACTAAGGTGTCCTCGGGCGTCCGGCCTATTAGCCATGGGCCGGACTTATGGGCTGTGAAGATATGAAGACCGAAGACTGCACCCGTGTCCGGATGGGACTCTCCTTGGCGTGGAAGGCAAGCTTGGCGACCGGATATGTGGATTCCTTTCTTTGTAACCGACCTTGTGTAACCCTAGATCCTCCCGGTGTCTATATAAACCGGAGGACTTAGTCCGGAGGGAGATATATGCTACCTCTTGAGCACTGCGTTGGTTTTCCCTTGAAGAGGAAAGGGTGATGCAGCAAAGTAGCGTAAGTATTTCCCTCAGTTTTTGACAACCAAGGTATTAATCCAGTAGGAGGCTACGCGCGAGTCCCTCGCACCTACACAAAACAAATAAATCCTCACAACCAACGCGATAAGGGGTTGTCAATCCCTACACGGTCACTTACGAGAGTGAGATCTGGTAGATATGATAGGATAATATTTTTGGTATTTTTGTGATAAAGATGCAAAGTAAAATAAAAGCAAAGTAAAAAGCAGAGGAAATAACTAAGTGTTGGAAGATTAATATGATGAAGATAGACCCGGGGGCCATAGGTTTCACTAGTGGCTTCTCTCAAGAGCATAAATATTTTACGGTGGGTGAACAAATTACTGTTGAGCAATTGATAGAATTGAGCATAGTTATGTGATTATCTAGGTATGATCATGCATATATGCATCACGTCCGAGACAAGTAGACCGACTCCTGCCTGCGTCTACTACTATTACTCCACACATCGACCGCTATCCAGCATGCATCTAGAGTATTAAGTTCATAAGAACAGAGTAACGCCTTAAGCAAGATGACATGATGTAGAGGGATAAATTCATGCAATATGATAAAAATCCCATCTTGTTATCCTCGATGGCAACAATACAATACGTGCCTTGCTGCCCCTACTGTCACTGGGAAAGGACACCGCAAGATTGAACCCAAAGCTAAGCACTTCTTCCATTGCAAGAAAGATCAATCTAGTAGGCCAAACCAAACTGATAATTCGAAGAGACTTGCAAAGATAACCAATCATACATAAAAGAATTCAAAAGATTCAAATATTGTTCATAGATAAACTTGATCATAAACCCACAATTCATCGGTCTCAACAAACACACCGCAAAAGAAGATTACATCGAATAGATCTCCACGAGAGAGGGGGAGAACATTGTATTGAGATCCAAAAAGAGAGAAGAAGCCATCTAGCTAATAACTGTGGACCCGAAGGTTTGAGGTAAACTACTCACACTTCATCGGAGGGGCTATGGTGTTGATGTAGAAGCCCTCCGTGATCGATGCCCCCTCCGGCGGAGCTCCGGAACAGGCCCCAAGATGGGATCTCGTGGGTACAGAAGGTTGCGGCGGTGGAATTAGGTTTTTGGCTCCGTCTTTGATCGTTTGGGGGTACGTAGGTATATATAGGAGGAAGGAGTACGTCGGTGGAGCAACAGGGGGCCCACGAGGGTGGAGGGCGCGCCTGCGGGGGGGGGGGGGGTAGGCGCACCCCCTACCTCGTGGCCTGCTCCTTTATTTCTTGATGTAGGGTCCAAGTCTCCTGGATCATATTCTTCCTGAAAATCACGTTCCCGAAGGTTTCATTCCGTTTGGACTCCGTTTGATATTCTTTTTCTGCGAAACTCTGAAATAGGCAAAAAACAACAATTCTGGGCTGGGCCTCTGGTTAATAGGTTAGTCCCAAAAATAATATGAAAGTGAATAATAAAGCCCAATAATGTCCAAAACAGTAGATAATATAGCATGGATCAATCAAAAATTATAGATACATTGGAGACGTATCAAGCATCCCCAAGCTTAATTCCTGCTCGTCCTCGAGTACGTAAATGATAAAGACATAATTTTTGATGTGGAGTGCTACTTGGCATAATTTCAATGTAATTCTTCTTATATGTGGTATGAATATTCAGATCCTAAAGATTCAAGACAAAAGTTTAATATTGACATAAAAATAATACTACTTCAAGCATACTAACAAAGCAATTATGTCTTCTCAAAATAACATGGCCAAAGAAAGTTATCCCTACAAAATCATATAGTCTGGCTATGCTCTATCTTCACCACACAAAGTATTTAAATCATGCACAACCCCGATGACAAGCCAAGCAATTGTTTCATACTTTTGACGTTCTCAAACTTTTTCAATCTTCACGCAATACATGAGCGTGAGCCATGGACATAGCACTATATGTGGAATAGAATGGTGGTTGTGGAGAAGACAAAAAGGAGAAAATAGTCTCACATCAACTAAGCGTGTCAACGGGCTATGGAGATGCCCATCAATAGATATCAATGTGAGTGAGTAGGGATTGCCATGCAACGGATGCACTAGAGCTATAAGTATATGAAAGCTCAACAAAAGAAACTAAGTGGGTGTGCATCCAACTCGCTTGCTCACGAAGACCTAGGGCATTTTGAGGAAGCCCATCATTGGAATATACAAGCCAAGTTCTATAACGAAAAATTCCCACTAGTGTATGAAAGTGACAAAATGAGAGACTCTCTATCATGAAGATCATGGTGCTACTTTGAAGCACAAGTGTGGTAAAACGATAGTAACATTGTTCCTTCTCTCTTTTTCTCTCATTTTTTATTTGGGCCTTTTCTTCTTTTTTCTTTTCTTTTTATGGCCTCTTTTTTTTTCGTCCGGAGTCTCATCCCGACTTGTGGGGGAGTCATAGTCTCCATCATCCTTTCCTCACTTGGGACAATGCTCTAAAAATGATGATCATCACACTTTTATTTTCTTACAACTCAACAATTACAACTCGATACTTAGAACAAAATATGACTCTATATGAATGCCTCCAGCGTGTACCGGGATATGCAATGAATCAAGAGTGACATGTATGAAAGAATTATGAATGGTGGCTTTGCCACAAATACGATGTCAACTACATGATCTGCAAAGCAATATGACAATGATGGAGCGTGTCATAATAAACGGAACGGTGGAAAGTTGCATGGCAATGTATCTCGGAATGGCTATGGAAATGCCATGATAGGTAGGTATGGTGGCTGTTTTGAGGAAGGCTTATGGTGGGTGTATGATACCGGCGAAAAGTGCGCGGTATTAGAGAGGCTAGCAATGGTGGGAGGAAGAAGGGTGCGTATAATCCATGGACTCAACATTAGTCATAAAGAACTCATATACTTATTGCAAAAATCTACAAGTTATCAAAGAAAAGTATTACGCGCATGCTCCTAGGGGGATAGATTGGTAGGAAAAGACCATCGCTCGCCCCTGACCGCCACTCATAAGGAAGACAATCAATAAATAAATTATGCTCCGACTTCATCACATAACGGTTCACCATACGTGCATGCTACGGGAATCATGAACTTTAACACAAGTATTTCTCAAATTCACAACTACTCAACTAGCATGACTCTAATATCACCATCTTTATATCTCAAAACAATTATCAAGCATCAAACTTTTCTTAGTATTCAATACACTCATAAGAAAGTTTTTACTAATCTTGAATACCAAGCTTATTAGGATTATTTAAGCAAATTACCATGCTATATAAGACTCTCAAAATAATCTAAGTGAAGCAGGAGAGATCAATAGTTTCTATAAAACAAATCCACCACCGTGCTCTAAAAGATATAAGTGAAGTACTAGAGCAAAACTATATAACTCAAAAGATATAAGCGAAGCACATAGAGTATTCTAACAAATTCCAAATCATGTATGGCTCTCTCAAAAGGTGTGTACAGAAAGGATGATTCTGTTAAACTAAAAAGCAAAGACTCATATCATACAAGACGCTCCAAGCAAAACACATATCATGTGGTGAATAAAAATATAGCTCCAAGTAAAGTTACCGATGGAAGTAGACGAAAGAGGGGATGCCTTCCGGGGCATCCCCAAGCTTTGGCTTTATGGTGTGCTTAGATTATCTTGGGGGTGCCATGGGCATCCCCAAGCTTAGGCTCTTGCCACTCCTTGTTCCATAATCCATCAAATCTTTCACCCAAAACTTGAAAAGTTCACAACACAAAACTCAACAGAAAATCTCGTGAGCTCCGTTAGCGAAAGAAAACAAAAGACCACTTCAAGGTACTGTAATGAACTCATTCTTTATTTATATTGGTGTTAAACCTACTGTATTCCAACTTCTCTATGGTTTATAAACTATTTTACTAGCCATAGATTCATCTAAATAAGCAAACAACACACAAAAACAGAATCTGTAAAAAACAGAACTGTCTGTAGTAATCTGTAACTAACGCAAACTTCTGGAACTCCAAAAAATCAGCCAAAATTGGACGACCTAGACAATTTGTTTATTGATCAGAAGCTATTGGAATCAGTATTTTATAACGTTCTGGTGATTTTTAACAATTATTTTCGTGAACAGAAAGTTTCTGGAAATTTCTGCAAGATCAAATAACTATCATCCAAGAAGATCCTATAGGTTTAACTTGACACAAACACTAATTAAAACATAAAAACACATCTAACCGGAGGCTAGATAAAAAAATTATTCCTAAACAGAAGCAAAAAGCAAAAAACTAAAAATAAAATTGGGTTGCCTCCCAACAAGCGCTATCGTTTAACGCCCCTAGCTAGGCATTGGTAATTCCAACGATGCTCACATCAAAGAAAAGAATTGAAGCGCAAAGAGAGCATCATGAAACACGCGACAACCACATCTAAGTCTAACATACTTCCTATCCATAGGCATCTTATAGGCAAACAAATGATCATAGCAAGCAAAAGCTAGCATATGCAAGGAAGAGGAAAGAAACAATAGCAATCTCAACATGACGAGAGGTAATTTTTTATTATGAAAATTTCTACAACTATATTCTCCTCTCTCATAATAATTACATGTGGGATCTTAAGCAAATTCAACAAAATAGCTATCACATAAAATATTTTCAACACGATCCACATGCATGCAAAGTTGACACTCTTCCAAAATAGTGGGATTAACATTAACTAAAGTCATGACCTCTCCAAACCCACTTTTATCAAAAATTTCACAAGATTGAATATTCTCCAAATATGTGGGATCTAAAGCTGACACTCTTCCAAGCCCAATTTCAATATTATTGCAAACAATATTATCAATCTCATATTCATCATGGGGATTAAATGAATTTTCAGGATCATAAGAAGAATCACCCCAATCATGATCATTGCAACAAGTAGTAGACATAGCAAAACTAGCATCCCCAAGCTTAGGGTTTTGCATATTATTAGCACAATCGACATCAAGAGAATTTATAGTAAAATCATCGCGATCATGCTTTTCATCGAAGGAACTATCAAGTATAGGTGCAATAGCGACGATCTCATGTTTAACATAACGAATTATAGCAAATTCATCTTCATAAATATTGGCATCATGGCCACAAGAATAGCAAGCATCATGTTCATCAAGGGATATTTCAATCAAATCATCGGAATCACAATTGTCTATAGATTCATGCATATCATTATTTTCTTCCGAAGCAACGTCCATTCTTTCAATAAATTCTTGGACATAGACATTATGAGCAAGGTTTTCATTGCAATACTTAAGTATGACGGAATTTTCAGATTTGTTGAGAGTAAAATCATACTTTTCAATCAAAGAAGCAACGTCATGAGCACCCTTAAAAATGACAAATTCTTCAATTGTTCGATATCATAGTAGCTATAAACACCCTTTGCATAACAAGATAAGATTTCATTATCATTGAACTCACATAGGTAGGGAAGGTGTTTTTTAGGGTTCTTAGAGCAACAAGTAAAATCACAAATTTCACAAAGATTCCAAGAATAGCATAGCAAACTATTTATATGATACCATAAGAGCTTCCCTTTTTCAGACAAATGATGACGCACAAAATGAGCATGCTCATCTAAAGATTTCCCATCAACTAGGCTAGTTGGGGTTTCAGCACGAGCGCATAAGGATCAAAGATGATCCAAGTAGAACACTTTAAGTGGATCCATATCAATAGATTTTCAGCAAGCGAAGATGCAAGCATATAAAAGGCACATGGTAACACAAGCAAACAAGCAAAAGAGGCGAACAAAAGAGAGAGGGCGAATAAAACGGCAAGGGTGAAGTGGGGGAGAGGAAAACGAGAGGCAAATGGCAAATAATGTAATGCGGGAGATAAGGGTTTGTGATGGGTACTTGGTATGTTGACTTTTCATAGACCTCCCCGGCAACGGCGCCAGAAATCCTTGTTGCTACCTCTTGAGCACTGCGTTGGTTTTCGCTTGAAGAGGAAAGGGTGATGCAGCAAAGTAGCGTAAGTATTTCCCTCAGTTTTTGAGAACCAAGGTATCAATCCAGTAGGAGGCTACGCGCGAGTCCCTCGCACCTACACCAAACAAATAAATCCTCGCAACCAACGCGATAAGGGGTTGTCAATCCCTACACGGTCACGTACGAGAGTGAGATCTGATAGATATGATAGGATAATATTTTTGGTATTTTTGTGATAAAGATGCAAAGTAAAATAAAAGCAAAGTAAAAAGCAAAGGAAATAACTAAGTGTTGGAAGATTATTATGATGAAGATAGACCCGGGGGCCATAGGTTTCACTAGTGGCTTCTCTCAAGAGCATAAGTATTTTATGGTGGGTGAACAAATTACTGTTGAGCAATTGACAGAATTGAGCATAGTTATGAGAATATCTAGGTATGATCATGTATATAGGCATCACGTCCGAGACAAGTAGACCGACTCCTGCCTGCATCTACTACTATTACTCCACACATCGACCACTATCCAGCATGCATCTCGAGTATTAAGTTCATAAGAACAGAGTAACGCCTTAAGCAAGATGACATGATGTAGAGGGATAAATTCATGCAATATGATAAAAACCCCATCTTGTTATCCTCGATGGCAACAATACAATACGTGCCTTGCTGCCCCTACTGTCACTGGCAAAGGAGACCGCAAGATTGAACCCAAAGCTAAGCACTTCTCCCATTGCAAGAAAGATCAATCTAGTAGGCCAAACCAAACTGATAATTCGAAGAGACTTGCAAAGATAACCAATCATACATAAAAGAATTCAGAAGATTCAAATATTGTTCATAGATAAACTTGATCATAAACCCACAATTCATCGGTCTCAACAAACACACCGCAAAAGAAGATTACATCGAATAGGTCTCCACGAGAGAGGGGGAGAATATTGTATTGAGATCCAAAAAGAGAGAAGAAGCCATCTAGCTAATAACTATGGACCCGAAGGTCTGAGGTAAAATACTCACACTTCATCGGAGGGGCTATGGTGTTGATGTAGAAGCCCTCCGTGATCGATGCCCCCTCTGGCGGAGCTCCGGAACAGGCCCCAAGATGTGATCTCGTGGGTACAGAAGGTTGCGGCGGTGGAATTAGGTTTTTGGCTCCGTCTTTGATCGTTTGGGGGTACGTAGGTATTTATAGGAGGAAGGAGTACGTCGGTGGAGCAACAGGAGGCCCACGAGGGTGGAGGGCGCACCTTGGGGGGGGGGGGGTAGGCGCGCCCCCTACCTCATGGCCTCCTCCTTTATTTCTTGACGTAGGGTCCAAGTGTCCTGGATCATATTCTTCCTGAAAATCACGTTCCCGAAGGTTTCATTCCGTTTGGACTCCGTTTGATATTCTTTTTCTGCGAAACTCTGAAATAGGCAAAAAACAACAATTCTGGGCTGGGCCTCCGGTTAATAGGTTAGTCCCAAAAATAATATAAAAGTGAATAATAAAGCCCAACAATGTCCAAAACAGTAGATAATATAGCATGGAGCAATAAAAAATTATAGATACGTTGGAGATGTATCAATATACTCATTACCATAGTCATACAGGCTAGGCTTTTAGGGTTTAGCCATCTCGATCTCGTGGTAGATCAACTCTTGTAATACTCATATTCATCAAGATCAATCAAGCAGGAAGTAGGGTATTACCTCCATAGAGAGGGCCCAAACCTGGGTAAACATCATGTCCCCCGTCTCCTGTTACCATCGACCTTAGACGCACAGTTTGGGACCCCCTACCCGAGATCCGCCGGTTTTGACACCGACATTGGTGCTTTCATTGAGAGTTCCACTGTGCCGTCGACGAAAGGATCGATGGCCCCTTCAATCGTCGACAATGACGTTGTCCAAGGAGAAACCTTCCCCCCTGGATAGATCTTCGTGTTCGGCGGCTTCGCACTGCGGGCCAACTCGTTTGGCCACCTGGAGTAGATCGATAGCTACGCCCTTGGCCATCAGGTCAGATTTGGGAGCTTGAATTACGTTGCGGACATTCGTGGAGATTTGATCTTCGCCGGATTCGAGACCACGGCGACCGCTCCTGGTCACCTTGACGAACATGACCTAAATCTGTCGTCAGACCGCATCCAGGAGACAGCTCCTATAACAACTTTGGCCTTAGATCCGGAGCATACAACGCTATCCAAGGAGTGGAGGCTCAACCCCACCACGGAGGCCACAGATTACCCGGCGTTGGAGCCGCACATGGACTTAAACTCACACAGTATTTGTGTCACCGGAACCCCGGATTCGGTGGGTGTAGGTTCCGAACCATGTGAGTCCGTGGATGCCGAACGTGATCATTTATCGATCTTTGAGTTCAGCGCCGCAGACATCTTCCAGCACTCGCCCTTGGGCGATGTGATAAGCTTATTAAAGAACCTGTCCTTGGCGGGGGACTCACAGGCGAACTATGTATGGTTCGAACTAGGGGCTGATGATGGGGAATTTTGCTTCCCACCCGCCACCCACTTCATAGCCACTGTCGAGGACTTAACCGACATGCTTGATTACGGCTCCGAAGTCATCGTCAGTACGGATGACGATGCCGACGAGGAGCAGGGCCAAAACCCGCCATTTACCGGACGCTGGACGGCCACTTCTTCGCACGATGTGTACATGGTGGATACACCCAAAGCAACTAACGACAACCACAAAGAAAATCCAGTTGAGAATAAACCTCCTGAGACACACCCTAAGCGTTGGCTTCCTCGGCGCCGCTCTAAGTCACGTCGTTCCAAAGACAGCAATACCGGCACCCAAAAAAATAATACTCCGGACGATGCCGAAAACAATGAAGACCCCGTCAAGGCAACCTCCGAACAGGAGGAACGGGACAATGGGCAAGTCAGCCCTGATGAACAGGCCATACACGAAGACTCAGAGGATAGTAATTATTTTCCACTCTCCGAGGAAGAGGAGAGCCTCGGCAACGAGGATTTCATCGTGGCTGAGGAACCTCTCGAGCAGGAGCGCTAATAGCCACTGCAAGGAGCTTGAAAAAGAAGCAGCTGCAGCTTCAAGCGGACCAAGATCTGCTCAATGATAGATGGACCAAAGTCATGGCCGCCGAAGAATACGGCCTTAGTGGCTCAGCCAAAAGTTACCTGAAGCGTAGATTGCGACCTCAGATCGATGACGAGGCGCTGGAGCCCGTACCATCATCACCCAAGGCGGCAGGCCGGCCACAACTTGGTCACGCTAACGGCAACTCAAGCCGCACACCAGACCGCCCCACCTCGCTGTAAAGGCAAGAATATAATAGCTCGGGGTTGTACATACGACCTTCGACAGGACTTGGACAGTAGAGCAGGACACACAAGATCAATCTATGGATCGCGAGGACGTGCCTCGACACGCGACGACGGCTACCTATTCGGACGTGACCACCCTAGCCACGCCCGGGCCGAAAACTGCAAATGGACTCCATCGGAGGTACGTCGCAGTGTGGCCCAAAATAGAGGCGCCGCACACCCTCTTTGCTTCACAGACGAAGTAATGGAGCATGAATTCCCAGACGGGTTCAAACCCATGAATATCGAATCATACGACGGAACAACGGATCCCGCAGTATGGATCGAGGACTTCCTCCTGCATATCCACATGACCCGCAGAGATGACCTTCATGCCATTAAATACGTACCACTAAAACTCAAAGGACCAGCTCGGTACTGGCTAAACAATCTGCCGGAAAATTCTATTGGCAGCTGGGAAGACTTGGAAGACGCCTTTCGCGACAACTTCTAAGGAACATATGTCCGGCCACCGGATGCCGATGACTTAAGTCACATTGTCCAGCAGCCTGGAGAGTCAGCCAGGAAGCTCTGGACTAGGTTCTTAGTCAAAAAGAACCAAATCGTCGACTGTCCGGACGCGGAAGCCCTTGCGGCCTTAAAACACAGCGTCCGGGATGAATGGCTTGCACGCCACCTCGGTCATGAAGGACCTAAATCCAAGACAGACCTTACCACTCTAATGACCCGCTTTTGCGTGGGAGAAGACAACTGGCTCGCTCGTAGAAGCAACAGCGCCAGCGACTCGGGCACTTCCGAAATCCGAGACGGCAATGGCAAGCCACCATGAAGCAAACACAACAGTTGCAATGATAATGAAAGAACACGCGACACAGCGGTCAACGCCGGATTCAGCACTCCCAAACCCGGTCAACGGAAAAACCCATTCAAGGCGAACAGAGATGGTACATCCAACCTAGACAGGATATTGGACCGATCCTGCCAGATTCACGGCCACCCCGATAAACCAGCTAATCATACGAACAGAAGCTCTTGGGTCTTCAAGCAGGCCGGCAAGCTCAACGCCGGTCACAAGGGGAGGAGGCCACCAGGCGATAGGGATGACGAAGAGATTCACCAACCAAATACCGGGGGTCAGAAGAAATCCCCCCCGAGGATCGACCAATATCGGAGCGGAAATAGCAGTTCGGCTTCCGTCGCCCACCTCATATACCCGCGAAATTTGTATCACGCATACATCACTACGCACTTAAGATACCATGGGCATCGGCGGAAGTACAATACGGACAAGCCTGCAAAGCATTCCCGTAAAAAAAATTATCTACATTACTCTTTCTTTCTTCATTATCTCTTAAAAACAGGTGACGCAAAGGACAAATATCTAACTGACTCTATCGGAGTTCGGATCCGCGTACACTCACCTAAGGGGCTACTTCCGTCAAGGATTCCCCTCCCTGAGGACTGGCGCTGCAGACGTGCGACAGGAGGTCCAAAATAACTTTTTATAGACCACACTCTTTATTTCGAGCCTGTAATATGCCTTTTTCCTCCGCCTTCGACCCCGGGCATGTCAAATAGCCGGGGTTGTGGTCTTTCTACCTATAAAGTAACCATTGGCATATCACTCAGGTCCCAGTAAACATAATCCGCATTAATCATTCATTTCTTTTTCACAAATGAATTTGGCCCCTATAGCTGTTTCACAGACATACCTCGGCATAACCTGCCAGGGGCTCGGTATGGGAACAAATGAGTCGCCAGCAAAGTCTGAACAGCTTTATAGCGTACTTCGGCGTCGCGAGTTTGGCCTTATATGCATCAGCTCCGAATCATGTCTTGGGTCAATGGTTGGGTTGCCCGGCTCCTGTGCTTGCGACCTTATGTTCCGCTCTATCGGCTAGGGTAGTAAAGGGAGAACTACTGCGATTGTGCTTCCAGTTCATCTGGTCAAGCACCTCAGTAGAGAAAGCCGAAAACCGACTATCATGATGCTGCGAGAGCTGGTCAACCACTTGAGGACTTATCAGAATCTGTCGCGATTCCCTCCGTATCACACGAAGGACCTTTTTTTTCTTCAGGTCATATATGTAACGCACCCTATTGGAATAAGCCGTACACATACCAGGGGCTATATCGTAGTCCCCCCAGTAAAACTCCTATGGCTAAGTGAAAGTGTTAACGCCCTATAGTTTGATTGCCTGGTTCGCCGCATTATCACCTCCTTCATGGACCAAGACATTGGGTCAAGAGTGATCAAATGCTTTTCCGAACACCCCCGTACTTCCTAAGAGGGGGCTGAAGTCGATGACTGGAAAACCTTCAGATTATATAAAACGGCCGCACAGGAGGAACACAAGCTTTCGAGCAAAACATAAAAATAAATTAACTATAAATTTGTCTTCTACAATTCGCATACACCTCACTCTAATATTATGTCTTTCGAGCATTGACCCTCTATCAAGTGGGCGGCCTCTAAGACGTCTTCAAAATAATGCTCCGGTGCGTGACGGTCCTTGCCCTCGGGTGGACTCTTCGCCGCAACATCGATGGCCTTCATCTTCCCCCAGAATGTCTTGACACGGGCAAAGGCCATCCATGCACCCTCAATGCACGCCGACCGCTTCACAGCGTCGATACGTGGCACCGCATCAACAAGCCGCTGCACCAAGCCGAGGTAGCTATTCAGAACAGGCTCAGTCGGCCACAGCCGGATTATGACGTTCTTCATGGCAGCGCTGAACATCCTATGAAGCTCGGCCCATTGGGACATCTGTTCATTCAGCAACAGAGGGCGCTTTGACACGCCAAATTGTGACCAGAAAAGCTTCTCCGTTGCATACCCCTCTCGCGCTTGGTAAAACTGCGCCACATCGGAAGAACTCTTTGGCAAGTCAAAAAACTCGTTCGGAGAACTCCACACTTGGTTAAGCTGAGCATAGTTCGGATCGCCGAACTTAGCCTGTAGCAAAAATGGCTTACCGGCCGCAATCTCCCCAGCTTGCCGGATCTCCTCACGGGCTGCTCTGGATTCAGACCGCGCTTCTCTCGCCTCTCATAAGGCCTTCTCAAGTTCAGTCGCTTTGGCTTCATTCTCCTTCTCAAGAAATTCACAGCGGCCAGTAGCATTTTTTAGTTCGAGCACCATCGTGGATATCTTCTCCTCGTCTTGGCACCGAGCAGCTTGTTCGGCCTTTAACTCAGTCGATGCCTTTTCGGCAGCCGCATTACTAAACCGGGCCTGCTCCTGGGCCCAGGCCAGCTCCGCCCGAAGAAACTCAACGGCAGCAGCACCATTTGCAGCCATGCATATCCCAGTATATAACTTTCAGCGTCATGCTAAAAAAATGTATGTGAAAGGACTGCTCCGAATACATACCTTGCGACTCGTCAAGACGCATATTGATTAACGCAATGTCATCCCCTGTCACATCAAGCTTCCGCTGCAGCTCGGCAATATCCGTAGTCCGGGAAGTGGCCAGGGGGGAAGCAGCCTGTGTTCCAGTTAATCAGATTAGTCCTTGAGTATTTCTTCTTGATCCTCCGTTCGCCTCCCATGGGAAGCCAACCCGAGTCTCAGGGGCTACTACCTATACACAGGTACATCTTTGCAAATAAAAATAGTTGAAAACATTACATCACAAACCTCGAAGCCTCTTAGCAGGCTCATGAAGGCTTCATTCAATCCGCTCTTCGCGGACAGAATCTTCTCAACCACCGTACCCATCAAGGTACGCTGTTCCCCCGAGACAGATGCTTTTCGCAGCATATCCGTCAACATATCCGGTGCCGCCGGGTCTCCGGAAGCCGCTGTAGGAGCACGACCATCCTTTGAAGGAACCCGTTCACCTGTCTCCAGAATCATCGTTGGCTGAAAACCAGACAGTCTGGGGCCTTCATTATTGGCCCCCGAATCCTGGACGATCGGAGGTTCGCCTTTGGGTACTGCCTCTTTCATCCCCTGCACCGCTTGTTGATCAAGAAAAATCCTCCGAGATGACACTTCGGAGTCGTCCGCCTTATTGGGCGAGGTGGTCGGGGGAGGCGTCTCGCTTTCCATCATCTCTGGGAGGAGATCTCCGGAAGAAGAGGAATGCCCAGAAAAACTATGTGCCGAACTGTAAAAATACACAGGCACGTTACATGTCTCTTCGGTAACAGGAAAGGAGCGGGATGCTATCAAAGCACCCCCAGTTCACTTACGATTTGGTTGAGGGCTTTTCCTCACGACAGAGCTGTTCAACGGCGTCGCCTTCCAATCCCGAGCCGCTCGACGGTGGCATCTTGCCCCTCTTAGGAGACTGCCCCTCCTGTCGGGGATATACCCCGCGGTATGACCCGGCCGGACTTGGCGGCTCACTAGTAACCCGCCCGGAGCTTGGCGATTCACAGATAACCTGGCTGATCTTGGCGACTCATTAGTAACCCGGCGGGCGGGTCAGATGGACAACAAGGCCTAAAGCCCAGAAGGCCGGCTCACGTTATGATGGGCCGGATTAAAAGGAAAGGGATGACGAATATTTCCTTTACGAGGAAGCAAGACCCGGACTTGTAATTAACTTGTAAAAGAAGATAGACTAGTCCTAGTCCTACTAGGACTCCACATGTAACCCGCCCCTCTAACTTATATAAGGAGGGGCAGGGCACCCCAAAGAGGGACAAGCAACAAGAAACAATCTCTAAGGCTAGACACAAAGAGCCGGCTTACCGGCGACTCTCTCATGAGCATAATGAGACCTAGCCTCAAACAGCATGTAGGGCTATTACCGGATGATGTTTCCCGGGGCCCGAAGCTGTCTAAACCCTTGTCTTGTGCGTTGATCCGCCCCGCGTCTCTCATCCCAATCAACCCCTCTCAAGCTACCACATAGATGCGCTGGCCTCGCGACTAAGTCCTGACACTAAGGACATCTGCCGTGACAATTCCACGACAGTTGGCGCCCACCGTGGGGCCTGCGCACGGTGGTGATGAGTTCTTGTAGGGATCTTTACAGGGATCAAAAAGCTCGTGATGTGCTGGATGAAAAAGATTCGGCGGAGAAGATAACATCGTCGACGAACAGTCAAAGCGATATATACAAAGAGAAAATCAGGGTCGCGTTTATGCACCAGCGCACACGACCGGATGATCCGTCGAGGCTGGGTTAATTTCCGTTGCTGCTGCAGGTCGAAATCTCGCACCTGAAATCAGTCGATACAAGGTACAAGTCGCCGAGACCGAAAAGCTTTGACGGTTCCGTCGTCCGTGTGCAAATCCAGTTCGGAGCATCAGATTCCATCGCTATTAGTATACGTGACTTTGGAAAGTACTACTTGCGTACATCACGTGAAAAAAAAACCCATGGGGGCGCTAGTAGGACAAGCTACTACTATTACAGAGCAGGGGTATACGCCCGTCACATCTTTTCAAGGCTGCTAAAAAAAGGGGTGCCAGGCTACCAGACAAAATTATCGGGGCCGGTGTTTGACGAAAGGTAAATTATTCATGAGCATGCGCCAGCATCATTTTTATTGGCGTTCGTCTGTGTCGTGCAACTTCACGGACACGCGTGTAAGCCGCCGTCCCCCATAGTCCGGTCTACATCAACATACGGCCGACTCGCCTGTCCGTGCCGGTTTACAACACCGTTGCCGACTCTCCCCGTCACACCGGCTTACAATACCACGGTCGACGCATCTGTTGTCCCGACGAATAAGGTGTTATCCCTCCAATGTATTTTATTAGTACATGTTAATTCATCCGACAACAGTTACTCTGGCCTGTAATATTTTTATGCAGGACGGCTATTAAAAGAAAAAGGGGTGGTATTATACCGCGGAGGCACGTTCGGCTGTGCCGCGCAGCTTCACGGACACGCGTATCGCGGTCCGGTTTACATCAATGCGCCAGCCGACTCGCCCGTCCGCGCCGCCTTACAACACCACGGACGAATCGCCCGTCCGCCCTCGCGACCGGTTCACGCGTCCACGCCGGTTTACAACGCGGAGAACAATTTGCTCGTCCGCACCGGCTTACAACGCTACGGCCGACTCATCCGTTTGCTCCTTCGGGTGACTCATCCGTGGTTGATTTTAACTTCACCGTGGTGACCATCAAACTCCATGGCGGATAATTTTCGGCCTAAACACATCACGACAATTGTTCACTACATCAAAACGACGTGGTTAACTCGCCCGACCGCGCCGGTTTATAACACCGCGGCCGGTTCATCTGTCTGAGCCGCCTCTGATGCTGAGGTTGTCTTTTCCGTCCGCCTCTCGCGGCCTGGTCTACATCAACACACCGAGCCGCACCTATCTGCATGAGCTGCGTATTGAGTATGAGCAGGTCACTACTTGGGAAGCCCGGTTTTCTTCCAACAACTTGGAGGCAAATTATCATATGTTATCAGCCGCCGTCTGCACCTGGATGGCTCAATGGACATGCGCACAAGTCGCCATCGCTACAGTTTGGTTAAACTTCAAGCAGCAAGTTGGAAGGAACCATTGGCCGAGTTGCTGACACGGCTCATACGGGATCATTTATAACCCGCCGCAGTCACCTTAACCTTCTGTGGATACACATCGTGTTATCAACACCAATGATATACAAGTTATGCCAGTTTATATCACGGTTAAATATGGAGAATCTCAAGCCAACTCCTTGAGTCATCTTGAGACTCGGGGGCTACAGTGACATGACTCGGGAACCCCGGGTCGTTGGAGGGAATGATAACCCGGTTCCGGAGGCTGCTACCATATTGATGAAACTTTAAAGGCCGTCAGAAAATTGCCGGTTCAAATAAAGATTCCGGTTTAAAATCCGGTTCAAGAGATATCTTTCTCCCACAAAGTTTTGAAGCTCTCAAATCCGGTTCAATCGTCCGGCTCAAGGTAAATTTGTATCTTATAAAGCTTTGAAGCTCTTAATATCCGGTTTACAAATTTCCGGTTTAAAAAGAGGTTGTCTCTCGTAAAGTTCGAGTTCTCAGAAAAAATTAAAGGGACCAAAGAGGTCTGTTACAAAGCACAACTCAAATATAGGTACCCTGCTTTAATGACCATCGGGAGTTGATCGTATTCGAATTTAGCTTAACCCTTTTGGTGTGACCCTGATCGTATTCGAATCGGAGTCGTTAAATATTCTCATGATCACTAGGGGGCTTCCTGTTCAAACATAGGTCGTATTCGAACCAAAGAGAACATAGCTGTCGATACCCTTTTGATCGGCACACTGCCGAGCTCATTGGGGAGTTTCTTGGTCATATTTGAACCATAGCTCAACCCCCTTCGGGAACCGACGTGGATCGTATTCGAATCAGCGTCGTTAAACAACTCTCAAGGTCATTTGGGGGCTTCCTGTTCAAACATAGGTCGTATTCGAACCAAAGAGAACATAGCTGTCGGTACCCTCTTGATCGGCAACGCCAAAGCCACTGGGGGCTATGTGATCGTATTCGAATCTTAGCTTAACCCCTTTGGGATGGCTTTCTGATCGTATTCGAATCAGAAGCCTCAAAATTTTTTGAAGTCTCTTTTTGCAAACAATTTTTGGATTTTATTTGAAGCTCTTTTTTCATATCTAAAGTGTATATGAGTGGTTGCTATTTAATCCGGCTTGATTTTCGATGATAAATCGCCAGCTTATGACAATCACCATCTATGTGGAAGCATTGACTTTTAAGGATCGGGTTATCACCCTTACTGCACAGGTCATGTAAACCGGCAGTACAAATTCAATATCACAGTGGTTATATGTGAGATATTATGACCCGCCCTGTGGTAAACCGCCGAGGGATCTTGTGATCTACTTGTGTGCAGGATAAGACTACTTTCGGGTGGTTACCCGCCTTGGCTTTTAACGTTAAGTCTCCATGGCACATGTTGTTTAAACTCTGTGCAGGATTTACAGGGCTATGACTTACATAAATGATTAAGTTCAAGCCCATCATCAAAGATTGAAATTGATGTCTCAAAAGGGTTATCAATTCTTGGTTTTCTCAAAGGCTATAAGCCGCCGGGTTACAAAAATTCCGGCTTACAATGAAGGCGCATTAAGTCGTCATTGGCCAAGAGCCGCCAGGTATTTAAACTCCGGGTTTACTTGTCAACCGATGAGGTATTCAAATCTTGAATAGCCAACATGGCTGGATTTCTATTGTGATTATCAATAAACAGTGTTATGATTGAGGTTTTCAAAGTCGCTTCAGCGCAACGGCTATTATTGTTATCAATGGGCATGATTTATTTTACAATGGAGGAAATAGTCCCGAGTCGCTGCAGGCTTACGACCCGGCACTTGGGGGCTACATTGTTCAAATCGAGATTACAACGAATATACAAGTCCCATGTCACTGCCAGCATGCACCATGGCACTTGGGGGCTAATGCAAAGTCATTTTTACTAATATTATTGAAGACCCGACTCATCACATTCTAAATGAGCCGGCCCTTAGGGGCTACCAATTGCTCCCGTCGAAAATTCGAGGTACACAAGCCTTAATCCATTATATTGAAAGATCCACTATTCAGTTGGTAGAGTACAAAGCTCTTAACCTTGTGGACGTGGGTTCAAGCCCCATGGTGGAGATTACATTATATACTGTTATTATCAATGATCATATTTACAAAGTCCCTGCTCATTATTGCATAATGACCCGGCCCTTGGGGGCTATGCTGGTTGAAGTTTTTGAGAATCAGGCAATTACAAGTCCCAGGTTGCTGCAAGCATGACAACCCGGCACTTGGGGGCTACATAATATGGAATATTCAGTTTTTACTAGTGATTGGGATGAACAACATGGATTTCTTCAAAGTGGCAGTATTCATATTGAAGCAAGTCTTAAGCCGTCGCTTTGTTCTGCTCAAGACTTGGGGGCTACAGGTATTATATTATTATCAAAGAAATATCTTCAATTTCTCTGTTTTGAGCAAAACCAGATTGATCCGGTGTCACCAATCATTATGACCCTGTGTCTGTAAACCGGCGTCATTAACAATCATAAACCGGCGTCGGCGACAATTATGACTTGGCATCATCTATTTATAACCCGGCAATTTTGGTACTCATAAACCGACAAGTTTTATATCTTTAAGCCGGATGAATATAAGTTGAATATTTGAAGACCAATATTTTTGTCAAGTCAGAGCATTGAAAGCCGATTCAAGTGGATTATCTCTTACAATATTTCTCAACAAGAGACCAATACCAGCAAATTGACTCTGAAGCTGGCCTGTTGACTCGGATTTTCAAAGGAAGTATCTGGATTTATTTCATTGGAAAAATTTGAACATATCTGCTAAAAAGATTTGCTATGAGATTATGGATACATATCAAGAAGGAAGATGACAAGGACTTAAGGATGACCAAGTGCCGGCTTACAAAGAATATTTAACCCGGAACACAACCTGTCAAATTTGTTCTTGTGTTTATATTGCAGATTAGTTTAACATGGATAAATCCAAATTAAACTGGGGGCTAATGTCGGGGATATACCCCGCGGTATGACCCGGCCGGACTTGGCGGCTCACTAGTAACCCGCCCGGAGCTTGGCGATTCACAGATAACCTGGCTGATCTTGGCGACTCATTAGTAACCCGGCGGGCGGGTCAGATGGACAACAAGGCCTAAAGCCCAGAAGGCCGGCTCATGTTATGATGGGCCGGATTAAAAGGAAAGGGATGACGAATATTTCCTTTACGAGGAAGCAAGACCCGGACTTGTAATTAACTTGTAAAAGAAGATAGACTAGTCCTAGTCCTACTAGGACTCCACATGTAACCCGCCCCTCTAACTTATATAAGGAGGGGCAGGGCACCCCAAAGAGGGACAAGCAACAAGAAACAATCTCTAAGGCTAGACACAAAGAGCCGGCTTACCGGCGACTCTCTCATGAGCATAATGAGACCTAGCCTCAAACAGCATGTAGGGCTATTACCGGATGATGTTTCCCGGGGCCCGAAGCTGTCTAAACCCTTGTCTTGTGCGTTGATCCGCCTTGCGTCTCTCATCCCAATCAACCCCTCTCAAGCTACCACATAGATGCGCTGGCCTCGCGACTAAGTCCTGACACTAAGGACATCTGCCGTGACAATTCCACGACACCTCCCAACCTTTGGAGGTAGCCCTTTTCTTCCTGAATGGAGAAGGGATACTTGCTTCTCTTTCGCCTTTGTCTTCGGGCGAGGAAATGTTGATTTCTCCGGACTTAGTATCTAATTTACCTCCAGAACAAAGGTCACCCCGGGTCTTCTCACTCTCCACCTTGCCCTACCCTACCGGCGCCTGGTACGGTGCCGGTGCCAGCATCCTTGTTAACACAGGGTCCGCCGAGTCTTCGGGAAGAGGGGCCGGACACCTAATCCGTTCCGCTTTCTTTATCCAGCCCTGGAAAAAGATGGTTTGCTCAGTGTCTTACCACAGGATATCTGATTATGAGGTGTTCAGCGAACGAGTACTTACCGTGCTATCCGGATAGTTACAGTCTAGGCCGGTATCTCCAGTGGTGTCCGGCCATTGTTTTCGTTTCCCGAAAAATAATATCCACATTCCTTCGTGCGTAGTGTCGAAGAAGTGCTGAAGTGTCCGTGGCCCTTCTGGGTTAAACTCCCACATGCAGAGAGGCCGTCACTGGCACGGCAGGGTCCGGCGGACTAGCATTACCTGAATAACATTGACAAGACCGACATCCTTCTCAATAAGGCTTCGGATGCGACTTTGCAGAGTCCGCACCTCGTTAACTGATCCCCAGTCCAAGCCTTATTAATCCATGATGCAAGCTGAATTGGTGGGCGGGATGGAAACGTAGGCGCATCTGCCCACTTGGAACCGCGGGGCTCGGTGATATAGAACCACTCCTGCTGCCGTAAGTCGGAATATTCTTTAAAAGATCCTTTTAGCCAAATAGCGCTGGTAAGCTTGCTCACTGAGGCACCACCGCACTCCGCCTGCTCCCCCTCTATCATTTGCAGTTTCACATTGAAGGTCTTGAGCCACAAGCCAAAGTGTGGAGGAGTTCGGAGGAAGGCTTCGCACGTGACGATAAACGCCGAGATGAGAAGAACAGAGTTCGGGGCGAGATCGTGAAAATCTAGTCCATAATAGAACATGAGCCCCCGGATGAAGGGATTAAGGGCGAACCCTAATCCTCGGAGGAAGTGGGAAACAAACACGACCCTCTCGTCGGATCTAGGGGTAGGGATAACCTGCCCCTCCGCGGGAAGCCGATGGAGGATTTCTGCGGTCAGATATCGAGCCACCCGAAGCTTCGCGGTATCCTCCTCTGTGTCAGAAGAAGCCACCCACCGGCCTTGACGGCTGGATCCGGACATGACTAAGGCTTGCGGAGGGTGAAACCTGGGTGTTGGAACTTGAGGTAGTAAGAGTCGAGGAAGAAGCAAGCGTGGATAGGAAAGGCGGGTCTGTGCCCCTTTATAAAGGCCGAGAATATCGAACGCCTCCTCCCGGGCTTTAAAATTTGCCTATTCCCAAGGAGTTGTACCCTAAGGACGGTTGGGTTACCCACGTCTATGTCGATAAAAGAGTCCCTTAATAAGGGGACACGAGTTCTGCTTGGATAAGACGTGCCAATGACAACCGCGTCTTGGAACGTGGGGCCGCAAGCGAAACAACGATTCGAAATAATGACCGGACTGACATGATGTCATGTTGTAAAAAGTTGCCAGAGGATTGGACTTATAAATTATTATGCCCTCTTTGGAAGTATATGCTGCTTGTGCTACCGAGCCGAGCTCGATCGTCCGAAGACCATTGTGAAGTATCCGGAAAGAAGGGAACCCGCCTTGCAATGCCGAAGACAAATCTGCGCGCCGGACTCCTCGTCATTGAAGCCAGGTTCAGGGGCTACTGAGGGAGTCCGGGACTAAGGGGTCCTCGGGCGTCTGACCTGTTAGCCATGGGCCGGATTTATGGGATATGAAGATACGAAGACTGCACCTGTGTCCGGATGGGACTCTCCTTGGCGTGGAAGGCAAGCTTGGCGACCGAATATGTAGATTCCTTTCTTTGTAACCGACCTTGTGTAACCCTAGATCCTTGATACGTCTCCAACGTATCTATAAATTTTGATTGTTCCATGCTATTATATATTCTGTTTTGGATGTTTAATGGGCTTATTTATACACTTTTATATTTTTTGGGGACTAACCTATTAACCGGAGGCCCAACCCAAATTGCTGTTTTTTTGCCTATTTTAGTGTTTCGCAGAAAAAGGATATCAAACGGAGTCCAAACGGAATGAAACCTTCGGGAGCGTGATTTTTGGAACAAACATGATCTAGATGACTTGGAGTGGACGTCAGGCAACCAATGAGGAGGCCACGAGGCAGGGGGCGCGCCTACCCCATGGGCGCGCCCTCCACCCTCGTGGGCCCCTCGTGCCTCCACCGACCTACTTCTTCCTCCTATATATACCTACGTACCCCAATCCATCGAAGGGCACCACGAAAACCTAATTCCACCACCGCAACCTTCTGTACCCTTGAGATCCCATCTTGGGGCCTTTTCCAGCGTCCTGCCGGAGGGGGCATTGATCATGGAGGGCTTCTACATCAACACCATAGCCTCTCCGATGATGTGTGAGTAGTTTACCTCAGACCTTCGGGTCCATATTATTAGCTAGATGGCTTCTTCTCTCTCTTTGGATCTCAATCAAAGTTCTCCTCGATTCTTTTGGAGATCTATTTGATGTAATCTTCTTTTGCGATGTGTTTGTCGAGATCCGATGAATTGTGGGTTTATGATCAAGATTATCTGTGAACAATATTTGAATCTTCTATGAATTCTTTTATGTATGATTGGTTATCTTTGCAAGTCTCTTCGAATTATAAGTTTGGTTTGGCCTACTAGATTGATCTTTCTTGCAATGGGAGAAGTGCGTAGCTTTGGGTTCAATCTTGCGGTGCTCGATCCCAATGACAGTAGGGGAAACGACACGTATTGTATTGTTGCCATCAAGGATAAAAAGATGGGGTTTATATCATATTGCATGAGTTTATCCCTCTACATCATGTCATCTTGCTTAAAGTGTTACTCCTTTCTTATGAACTTAATACTCTAGATGCGTGCTGGATAGCAGTCGATGTGTGGAGTAATAGTACTAGATGCAGGCAGGAGTCGGTCTACTTGTCACGAACGTGATGCCTATATACATGATCATGCCTAGATATTCTCATAATTATGCACTTTTCTATCAATTGCTCGACAGTAATTTGTTCACCCACCGTAATACTTATGCTATCTTGAGAGAAGCCACTAGTGAAACCTATGGTCCCCGGGTCCATTTTCCATCATATTAATCTTCCGTCAACAAGCTATTTCTATCTTTGTTTATTTTGCAATCTTTACTTTCAATCTTTATCATAAAAATACCAAAAATATTATCTTATCATCTCTATCAGATCTCACTTTTGCAAGTGTCGTGAAGAGATTGACAACCCCTTTATCGCGTTGGTTGCAAGGTTCTTATTTGTTTGTGTAGGTGCAAGGGACTTGAGCGTGGCGTCCTACTGGATTGATACCTTGGTTCTCAAAAACTGAGGGAAATACTTACGCTACTTTGCTGCATCACCCTTTCCTCTTCAAGGGAAAACCAACGCTGTGCTCAAGAGGTAGCAAGAAGGATTTCTGGTGCCGTTGCAGGGGAGTCTACGCACAAGTCAAGACATACCAAGTACCCATCACAAACTCTTGTCCCTCGCATTACATTATTTGCCATTTGCCTCTCGTCTTCCTCTCCCCCACTTTACCCTTGCCATTTTATTCGCCCTCTCTTTCCGTTCGCCTATATTTTTGCTTGCTTCTTGTTTGCTCGTGTGTTGGATTGCTTGATTGTCACAATGGCTCAAGATAATACTAAATTGTGTGACTTTGCCAATACCAACAACAATGATTTTCTTAGCACTCCAATTGCTCCTCTTACCAAAGCTGAATCTTGTGAAATCAATGCTGCCTTGCTGAATCTTGTTATGAAAGGTCAATTCGCCGGCCTTCCTAGTGAAGATGCTGCTACCCATCTAAATAGCTTTGTTGATTTGTGTGATATGCAAAAGAAGAAAGATGTGGATAATGATATTGTTAAATTGAAGATATTTCCATTTTCTCTTAGAGATCGTGCTAAAACTTGGTTTTCGTCTTTACCTAAAAATAGTATTGATTCTTGGAATAAGTGCAAAGATGCTTTTATCTCTAAGTATTTTCCTCCCGCTAAGATCATCTCTCTTAGAAACGATATTGTGAGTTTTAAGCAACTTGATCATGAACATGTTGCACAAGCTTGGAAGAGGATGAAATTAATGATACGTAATTGCCCTACTCATGGTTTGAATTTGTGGATGATTATACAAATTTTTTATGCCGGATTGAATTTTGCTTCTAGAAATCTTTTAGATTCGGCCGCGGGAGGCACTTTTATGGAAATCACTTTAGGAGAAGCTACTAAAATCCTAGATAATGTTATGGTTAATTATACTCAATGGCACACTGAAAGATCTACTAGTAAAAAGGTGCATGCAATTGAAGAAATTAATGTTTTGAGTGGAAAGATGGATGAACTTATGAAATTGTTTGCTAATAAGAGTGTTTCTTCTGATCCTAATGATATGCCTTTGTCTACCTTGATTGAGAATAATAATGAATCTATGGATGTGAATTTTGTTGGTAGGAATAATTTTGGTAACAACGCTTATAGAGGAAACTTTAATCCTAGGCCGTATCCTAGTAATTCCTCTAATAATTATGGTAATTCCTACAACAACACTTATGGAAATTTTAATATGATACCCTCTGATTTTGAGACTAGTGTTAAAGAATTTATGATTTCTCAAAAGAATTTCAATGCTTTGCTTGAAGAAAAATTGCCTAAGATTGATGAATTGGCTAGGAACATGGATAGAATTTCTCTTGATGTTGATTGTTTGAAACTTAGATCTATTCCACCTAAGCATGGTATCAATGAGTCTCTCAAAGCCATGAGAATTTCCATTGATGAGTGCAAGGAAAGAACCGCTAGGATGCGTACTAAGAAAGATTGCTTTGTGAAGGCGTGTTCTTCTAGTTTTTATGAGAATAAAGATGAAGATCTAAAAGTTATTGATGTGTCCCCTATTAAATCCTTGTTTTGCAATATGAATCTTGATGATGATGGGACTGGAGATGAGTCAACTTTAGTTAGAAGGCGTCCCAAAAATTCGGAGTTTTTAGATCTTGATGCTAAAATTGGTAAAAGTGGGATTGAAGAGGTTACAACTTTAGATAGCAATGAACCCACTATCTTGGATTTCAAGGAATTTAATTATGATAATTGCTCTTTGATAGATTGTATTTCCTTGTTTCAATCCGTGCTAAATTCTCCTCATGCTTATAGTCAAAATAAAGCTTTTACTAAACATATCGTTGATTCTTTGATGCAATCTTATGAAGAAAAACTTGAGTTGGAAGTTTCTATCCCTAGAAAACTTTATGATGAATGGGAACCTACAATTAAAATTAAAATTAACGATCATGAATGCTATGCTTTGTGTGATTTGGGTGCTAGTGTTTCCACGATCCCAAAAACTTTGTGTGCTTTGCTAGGTTTCCGTGAATTTGATGATTGTTCTTTAAACTTGCACCTTGCGGATTCCACCATTAAGAAACCTATGGGAAGAATTAATGATGTTCTTATTGTTGCAAATAGGAATTATGTGCCCGTAGATTTCATTGTTCTTGATATAGATTGCAATCCTTCATGTCCTATTATTCTTGGTAGACCTTTCCTTAGAACGATTGGTGCAATCATTGATATGAAGGAAGGGAATATTAGATTCCAATTTCCGTTAAGGAAAGGCAGGGAACACTTCCCTAGAAAGAAAATAAAATTACCATATGAATCTATTATGAGAGCCACCTATGGATTGCCTACCAAAGATGGCAATACCTAGATCTATCCTCGCTTTTATGCCTAGCTAGGGCGTTAAACGATAGCGCTTGTTGGGAGGCAACCCAATTTTATTTTAGTTTTTTGATTTTTGCTTCTGTTTAGGAATAAATAATCCATCTAGCTTCTGTTTAGATGTGGTTTTGTGTTTTAATTAGTGTTTGTGCAAAGTTAAACCTATATGATCTTCTTGGATGATAGTTATTTGATCTCGCTGAAAATTCCAGAAACTTTGTGTTCACGAAAAGAATTGTTAAAAATCACCAGAACGTGATAAAATACTGATTCCAATTGAAGTAGATCAATAAACAAATTATCTAGGTCGTCCTATTTTTGTAGAATTTTTAGAGTTCCAGAAGTTTGCGTTATTTACAGATTACTACAAACTGTTCTGTTTTTGACAGATTCTGTTTTTCGCTTGTTGTTTGCTTATTTTAATGAATCTATGGCTAGTAATGGAGTTTATGAACCATAGAAAAGTTGGAATACAGTAGGTTTAACACCAATATAAATAAAGAATGAGTTCATTACAGTACCTTGAAGTGGTGTTTTGTTTTCTTTCGCTAACGGATCTCACGAGATTTTCTGTTAAGTTTTGTGTTGTGAAGTTTTCATGTTTTGGGTAAAGATTTGATGGATTATGAAACAAGGATTGGCAAGAGCCTAAGCTTGGGGATGCCAAGGCACCCCAAGGTAATATTCAAGGATATCCAAAAGCTTAAGCTTGGGGATGCCCCGGAAGGCATCCCCTCTTTCGTCTTCGTCTATCGGTAACTTTACTTGGAGCTATATTTTTATTCACCACATGATATGTGTTTTGCTTGGAGCGTCTTGTATGATTTGAGTCTTTGATTTTTAGTTTGTCACAATCATCCTCGCTGTACACACCTTTTGAGAGAGACACACATGATTCGGAATTTGTTAGAATACTCTATGTGCGTCACTTATATCTTTTAGAGCACGGTGGTGGTTGTATGTTATAGAAATTATTGATCTCTCATGCTTCACTTATATTATTTTGAGAGTCTTAAATAGCATGGTAATTTGCTTTTATTGTGAAATTAATCTTCCATATTGAGTTCATTGAATATCATGAGAAGTTTGATACTTGATAAGTGTTTTGAGATATAAAGGTGGTAATATTAGAGTGTGCTAGTTGAGTAATTGTGAAATTGAGAAATACTTGTGTTAAGGTTGGCAAGTCCCGTAGCATGCACGTATGGTAAAAGTTGTGTGACAATTTTGACACATAAGGTGTTCTTTTATTGCTTTCCTTATGAGTGGCGGTCGGGGACGAGCGATGGTCTTTTCCTACCAATCTATCCCTCTAGGGGCATGCGTAGTAGTACTTTGCTTCGAGGGCTAATAAACTTTTGCAATAAGTATATGAGTTCTTTATGACTAATGTGAGTCCATGGATTATACGCACTCTCAACCTTCCACAATTTTCTAGCCTCTACGGTACCGCGCATTGCCCTTTCTCACCTTGAGAGTTGGTGCAAACTTCGCCGGTGCATCCAAACCCCGTGATATGATACGCTCTATCACACATAAACCTCCTTATATCTTCCTCAAAACAGACACCATACCTACCTATCATGGCATTTCCATAGCCATTCCGAGATATATTTCCATGCAACTTTCCACCGTTTCGTTTATTATGACACGCTTCATCATTGTCATATTCTTTGCATGATCATGTAGTTGACATCGTATTTGTGGCAAAGCCACCATTCATAATTTTTCATACATGTCACTCTTGATTCATTGCATATCCCGGTACACCGCCGAAGGCATTCACATAGAGTCATATTTTGTTCTAAGTATTGAGTTGTAATTCTTGAGTTGTAAGTAATAAAAGTGTGATGATCATCATTATTAGAGCATTGTCCCATGTGAGGAAAGGATGATGGAGACTATGATTCCCCCACAAGTCGGGATGAGATTCCGGACTAAATAAAAAAAGAGGCCAAAGAAAAAAAAGGAAAAAAAATGAGAGAAAAAGAGAGAAGGGACAATGTTACTATCCTTTTTCCACACTTGTGCTTCAAAGTAGCACCGTGATCTTCATGATAGAGAGTCTCCTATGTTGTCACTTTCATATACTAGTGGGAATTTTTCATTATAGAACTTGGCTTGTATATTCCAATGATGGGCTTCCTCAAAATGCCCTAGGTCTTCGTGAGCAAGCAAGTTGGATGCACACCCACTTAGTTACTTTTGTTGAGCTTTCATATATTTATAGCTCTAGTGCATCCGTTGCATGGCAATCCCTACTCCTCTCATTGACATCAATTGATGGGCATCTCCATAGCCTATTGATTAGCCGCGTCAATGTGAGACTTTCTACCTTTTTGTCTTCTCTCATAACCCCCATCATTATACTTTACTCCACCCATAGTGCTATATCCATGGCTTGCGCTCATGTATTGCGTAAGGGTTGAAAAGGCTGAAGTGCGTTAAAAAGTATGAACCAATTGCTCAGCTTGTCATCGGGGTTATGCATGATGAGAGCGTTTGTGTGACAATATTGAAACATGGCCTAACTATATGATTTTGTAGGGATAAGTTTTCTTTGGCTATGTTATTTTGATAAGACATAATTGCTTGGTTAGCATGTTTGAAGTATTATTATTTTTATGTCAACATTAAACTTTTATCTTGAATCTTTCGGATCTAAATATTCATGCCACAATAAAAAGAATTACATTGAAAATTACGCTAAGAAGCATTCCACATCAAAAATTCTGTTTTTATCATTTACCTACTCGAGGACGAGCAGGAATTAAGCTTGGAGATGCTTGATACGTCTTCAACGTATCTATAATTTTTGATTGTTCCATGCTATTATATATTCTGTTTTGGATGTTTAATGGGCTTATTAATACACTTTTATATTATTTTTGGGACTAACCTATTAACCGAAGGCCCAGCCCAAATTGCTGTTTTTTTGCCTATTTCAGTGTTTCGCAGAAAAAGGATATCAAACGGAGTCCAAACGGAATGAAACCTTCGGGAGCATGATTTTTGGAACAAACATGATCCAGAGGACTTGGAGTGGACGTCAAGCAACCAACTAGGAGGCCATGAGGTAGGGGGCGCGCCTACCCCCTGGGCGCGCCCTCCACTCTCGTGGGCCCCTTGTGGCTCCACCAACCTACTTCTTCCTCCTATATATACCTACGTACCCCCAAACCATCGAAGGGCACCACGAAAACCTAATTCCACCGCTGCAACCTTCTGTACCTGTGAGATCCCATCTTGGGGCCTTTTCCGGCATCCTGCCAGAGGGGGCATTGATCACGGAGGGCTTCTACATCAACACCATAGCCTCTCCGATGATGTGTGAGTAGTTTACCTCAGACCTTTGGGTCCATAGTTATTTGCTAGATGGCTTCTTATCTCTCTTTGGATCTCAATACAAAGTTCTCCTCGATTCTCTTGGAGATCTATTTGATGTAATCTTCTTTTGCGGTGTGTTTGTCGAGATCCGATGAATTGTGGGTTTATGATCAAGATTATCTATGAACAATATTTGAATCTTCTCTAAATTCTTTTATGTATGATTGGTTATCTTTGCAAGTCTCTTCGAATTAGCAGTTTGGTTTGGCCTACTAGATTGATCTTTCTTGCAATGGGAGAAGTGCTTAGCTTTGGGTTCAATCTTGCGGTGATCGATCCCAGTGACAGTAGGGGAAACGACACGTATTGTATTGTTGCCATCGAGGATAAAAAGATGGGGTTTATATCATATCGCATGAGTTTATCCTTCTACATCATGTCATCTTGGTTAAAGCGTTACTCCGTTCTTATGGACTTAATACTCTAGATGCATGCTGGATAGCGGTCGATGTGTGGAGTAATAGTAGTAGATGCAGGCAGGAGTCGGTCTACTTGTCACGGACGTGATGCCTATATACATGATCATACCTAGATATTCTCATAATTATGCCACTTTCTATCAATTGCTCGATAGTAATTTGTTCACCCACCGTAATACTTATGCTATCTTGAGAGAAGCCACTAGTGAAACCTATGGCCCCCGGGTCTATTTTCCATCATATTAATCTTCCATCAACAAGCTATTTCTATCTTTGTTTATTTTGCAATCTTTACTTTCAATCTTTATCATAAAAATACCAAAAAAATTATCTTATCATCTCTATCAGATCTCACTTTTGCAAGTGGCCGTGAAGGGATTGAGAACCCCTTTATCGCGTTGGTTGCAAGGTTCTTATTTGTTTGTGTAGGTGCAAGGGACTTAAGCATGGCGTCCTACTGGATTGATACCTTGGTTCTCAAAAACTGAGGGAAATACTTACGCTACTTTGCTGCATCACCCTTTCCTCTTCAAGGGAAAACCAACGCAGTGCTCAAGAGGTAGCAATCCTCCCGGTGTCTATATAAACCGGAGGACTTAGTCCGGAGGGAGATATACTCATTACCATAGTCATACAGGCTAGGCTTTTAGGGTTTAGCCATCTCGATCTCATGGTAGATCAACTCTTGTAATACTCATATTCATCAAGATCAATCAAGCAGGAAGTAGGGTATTACCTCCATAGAGAGGGCCCAAACCTGGGTAAACATCGTGTCCCCTGTCTCCTGTTACCATCGACCTTAGACGCACAGTTCGGGACCCCCTACCCGAGATCCTCCGGTTTTGACACCGACACCTAGGGCACAGAGATCTGCAAAAGTGCCTGTGACAGACAGAAGTGCTACTACATCAGCACCTGTAGCCACATCATCAGTAGCTCCTCCAATTTCCACTCCACCAGCTCCAACAACTTCAACAGATGCATTCGTTCTTGGAGTCCTCTCAACGCCACCTCCCGAAGATCAAGCCTAGAGAGACGCATAGCACTATGCATTTTCGAGCTTTTTGGTAACTTGTTGCCAAATGGGGAGGAAGTGTACAGATCATAGGCTTCAAGAGAGAGAGAGCTTGCTTATTTTTGCTATCTCTTTTGCTTCTTGTTTGATGCTTATTTGTGTGCTTGCTTGGATGATACCTTATGTGTGTGTGAGATGCTTGTATGGTCATGTGTTTGATCATATCATACTTTAATGCTTGTGCTTGAATGATGCTATTACTTATCTCTCATGTATGATCATTCACTTTGCCTTGGTGATGAGTGCACGTTTGCATATTTTATTTTCTATCATTTTGAGCGCTCCACCAAGATGTATGTGACATGGAAGAGTAACCCATGATCCTAATCGATTGTGCATTTGCATTCAAAAGCAAATTTTAAATAATGCACAAATTTAGGGGGCGCTCTTGCTTATCACATACTTCTCAAAGGGACGATGTATTTCAATCTTATTATCATTTGTTGAAGCTTTGATCTATATGTTGTCATCAATTACCAAAAAGGGGGAGATTGAAAGTGCAACTATCCCTGGGTGGTTTTGGTAATTCCTAACAACATATAGCTCATTGAACTAATAATGCTCTTTCAAGATGATCATTTCAGAAAGTTCAATGATTGGCATGGCATGGACTAGGAATGTGGACCCCTCAAAATGCTAAGGACACATATTGGCTCAAGCTCAAGACTCTACATTTTCATTTTAGTGATCCAAGATCACATTGAGTCCATAGGAAAAGCCAATACTATTAAAAGGGGATGAGGTGTTGCTTAACGGCTTGCTTGCTCAAAATGCTTAGTGATATGCTCCAAAATCCCTCAACCACTTTCTATTTCCTCATATGTCCCAAACCAAAAGTCAAACTCGGCCCCAGCGATTTGATCTATCCGGCGCCACCGAGTTCATTTGACATAGCCATAGCCAGAAACCCTAATCAGTTTGGTCTCACCGATAGGGATCTCGGTCACACCGAGATGGGATTGCAAACTCTCTGTTTCCCTTTGTAACGTTTTGGTCTAACCGAGATGAGCGATCGGTCCCACCGAGTTTGCAATGCAAACTCTCTGTTTCCTTTTCGTAACATTTCGGTGTCACCGAAATGAGCAATCGGTCTCACCGAGTTTGCCTGACCAACTCTCTGTTTGCCTATTACAGAAATCGATCTCACTGATTTTATGTGATTGGTCTCACCGAGATTACGTCATGCCCTAACCCTAATGAAATCAGTCCCACCGAGTTGACATGTCGGTCCCACCGAAAATCCTAATTTTACATTTTGAACTAAATCAGTCTAACCGAGTTTGAGTATTCGGTCCCACCGAGTTTGGTAAATTGTGTGTAACGGTTAGATTTTGTGTGGAGGCTATATATACCCCTCCACCCATCCTCCATTCATGGAGAGAGCCATCAGAACGTGCCTACACTTCCAGCATTCATTTTTTGAGAGAGAACCACCTACTCATGTGTTGAGACCAAGATATTCCAATCCAACCACAGGAATCTTGATCTCTAGCCTTCCCCAAGTTGCTTTCCACTCAAATCATCTTTCCACCAAATCCAAATCTGTGTGAGAGAGAGTTGAGTGTTGGGGAGTGAGGGAGTCCTGGATTAGGGGGTCCTCGGACAGCCGGACTATATCCTTTGGCCGGACTGTTGGACTATGAAGATACAAGATTGAAGACTTCGTCTCGTGTCCGGATGGGACTCTCCTTGGCGTGGAAGGCAACCTTGGCAATACGGATATGTAGATCTCCTCCCTTGTAACCGAATCTATGTAACCCTAGCCCCCTCCGGTGTCTATATAAACCGGAGGGTTTAGTCCGTAGGACAACAATAATCATAATCATAGGCTAGCTTGTAGGGTTTAGCCTACACGATCTCGTGGTAGATCAACTCTTGTAATACTCATATCATCAAGATCAATCAAGAAGGAAGTAGGCTATTACCTCCATCGAGAGGGCCCGAACCTGGGTAAACATTGTGTCCCCCGCCTCCTGTTACCATCCGCCTTAGACGCACAGTTCGGGACCCCCTACCCGAGATCCGCTGGTTTTGACATCGACATTGGTGCTTTCATTGAGAGTTCCACTGTGCCGTCATCGTAAGGCTTGGTGGCTCCTTCGATCATCGACAATGATGCGATCCAGGGTGAGGTTTTTCTCCCCGGACAGATCTTTGTATTCGACGGCTTCGTACTGCGGGCCAACTCGCTTGGTCATCTAGAGCAGATCGAAAGCTACACCCCTGGCCGTCAGGCCAGGTTTAGAAGCTTAAACTATACTACCGACATCCACGGAGACTTGATCTTTGACGGATTCGAGCCCATGTCAGATGCGCCGCACAGTCACGACGAGCACGACTTAGCTCTGCCGTCGGACGGTGTTCGGGAGATCACACCTGTGGCTACTCTGGCCCTAGATCCGGAGTCGATTGCGCCGTCCGAGGACGGGTGGATGGACCCCGCCTCGGAGGCCACACACTTAGTGGCGATAGAGCCGAATACTGACTTCACCACCTATGAGACCCGTGTTGCCGAACACCAGGATTCGTCCCCGGCCACGGGCTCCGAACCGCCTGCGTCCGTGCCTATCGAATCTGATTGGGCACCGATCATGGAGTTTTCCTTAGCGGATATCTTTCAGCACTCACCACTGGGCGACGTGCTAAACTCATTGAGGTCTCTCTCTTTGTCAGGAGACCCTTGGCCGAACTATGTCCGGGTAGAATGGGATGCGGACGATAAAGAAATTCGCTCCCCACCCACCACCCACTTAGTAGCCATTGTCGACGATTTAACCGACATGCTTGATTTCAGCTCCGAAGACATCGACGGTATGGACGACGATGCAGGAGACGGACAGGAACCACCGCCCACAGGGCGCTGGACTGCCACCTCATCACATGATATATACATGGTGGACACCCCCAAAGAAGGCGATGGCGATAAGGCAATGGAGGATAATCCCTCCAAGAAGCAATCCAAGCACCGGCGTTAGTGGCGCCGCTCTAAGTCCCGCCATAGCAAAAGCAGCGATACCGGCACAAGAGACTAACGCTCCGGATAGTGATGAAGACGAAGACAATCCCTCTCAGCCAGGCCTCGAGCGGGAGGAGGGGCAAGCCAGCCCTCAAGAACAGGCAGCAGACAGAGAATCAGGGGATGACAATTACATGCCTCTCTCCGAATACGAGGTGAGCCTCGGCGACGAAGAATTTATCGTGCCTGAGGATCCCGTCGAGCAGGAGCGCTTCAAGCGCCGGCTTATAGCCACAGCAAACAGCCTGAAGAAAAAGCAACAACAGCTTCGAGCTGATCAAGATCTGCTAGCGGATAAATGGACTGAGGTCCTGGCGGCCGAGGAATACGAACTCGAGCGCCCAACCAAGAGTTACCCAAAGCGCAGGTTGCTACCCCAACTCGAGGAGGAAGCATTAAAACCTACATTACCAGCGTATGATGCGGCTGGTCGGCCACCTCGTGGCCGAGACAGAGTGACACATCATCCCGTAGTCCAACCCGCACCCCGTCGCCATTCAAACAAAAATACCAAGGCCCGGAGCAACACGCGGGACCTGCGAGACGTATTGGAACACAAAGCAGGACATACAAGATCGATCTACGGATCACGGGGTCGCGCCCCAAGGCGTGACGATGATCGTCACGCCGGATACACTAAAAGCAAATCCGGCAGGGCCGAATACAGCAGACAAGACTCGTATGAACTACGTCGCGACATAGCCCGACACAGAGGTGCCGCACACCCCCTATGCTTCACTGATGAAGTAATGGATCATGAATTCCCAGAAGGGTTTAAACCCGTAAACATTGAATCATATGATGGTACTACAGACCCCGCGGTATGGATAGAAGACTTCTTCCTCCACATTCACATGGCCCGCGGGGATGATCTACACGCCATCAAGTAGCTCCCGCTAAAACTCAAAGGGCCGGCTCGGCATTGGCTGAATAGGTTGCCGGCAAACTCCATCGGAAGTTGGGAGAACCTGGCAGACGCATTCCTGGACAATTTCCAGGGCACTTATGTGCGATCACCGGATGCTGACGATTTAAGTCACATAACACAACAGCCCGGAGAGTCAGCCAGGAAATTCTGGACTCGTTTCCTAACTAAAAAGAACCAAATTGTCGACTGTCCGGATGCCGAATCCCTAGCAGCCTTTAAACATAACATCCGTGACGAGTGGCTTGCCCGACATCTCGGCCAAGAGAAGCCAAAATCCATGGCAGCCCTCACGACACTTATGACCCGCTTTTGCGCGGGCGAAGATAGCTGGTTGGCTCATAGTAACAACACAGCAAGCAAACCTGGCACATGAGAGGCCAGGGATAGCAACGGAAAACCACGACGCAACAAACACAAGCACCGCAGATATGGTGAAAACGCCGAAGATACGACAGTTAATGCCGGGTTTAGTGGCTCAAAGTCCGGTCAGCGGAAAGGGCCACTCAAAAATAACAATTCGGGTCCATCCAGTCTGGACCGCATACTCGATCGCCAATGCCAAATTCATGGCACCCCAGGAACGCCAGCCACCCATACCAACAGAGAATGCTGGGTCTTCAAGCAAGCCGGCAGGGCAGGCGCCAAAAACAGTGAAGGGGGGTCTCAAAGCGATGATGGCGACGAAGAGCCCAGATCACTGAACACAGGAGGGCAAAAGAAATTTCCCCCGCAAATCCAAATGGTGAACGTGGTAAACACCACCCAAATTCCCAACCCGGACCCGATACGCACCCTTAGGGATGCCGACTTAACGGAACTAGTCGTCCCACAATACAAACTAGGGCCGGTCACCTTCAACTGGACGGATCGTCCGGTTAACGCCA
The DNA here is from genome assembly GCF_018294505.1 of Triticum aestivum. Taxonomy (NCBI): domain Eukaryota; kingdom Viridiplantae; phylum Streptophyta; class Magnoliopsida; order Poales; family Poaceae; genus Triticum; species Triticum aestivum. The sequence goes on from NC_057808.1 coordinate 130,845,983, forward strand.
ATCAGGGCAATCCAGCCGCACTAGTCCTCGACCCAATAATTGACAGGTTCCACCTCACACGAGTCCTTATGGACGGAGGCAGCAGTCTAAACCTGCTTTACCAGGACATAGTGCGCAAGATGGGCATCGATCATTCGGTGATTAAACCCACTAAAGCCACTTTCAGAGGCATTATACCAGGTGTGGAAGCCAGCTGTACAGGCTCCATCGCCCTTGAGGTAGTCTTCGGATCACCAGAAAATTACCGTACCAAAGAGTTAATCTTCGAAATCGTCCCTTTCCGCAGTGATTATCAGGCACTGCTCGGACGAACCGCGTTCGCTCGATTCAACGTTGTGCCACATTATGCCTACCGTAAGCTCACAATGCCTGGTACACGCGGCGTCATCACGGTTAATGGCAAGGATGAACTTTACTTTGGCACCAACGAGTACACCGCTGCCTTAACAGCAGAAGCAACGAGCAGCACCTTGCAGCCGAACCTCGAGTCGACGGCCAGGCTCCCGGACACCGTCAAAGGACTCCGAACTACTTCGCGGCAGGATAGCCCGGCTCATCCAGAGCTCAATTAAACACTCCGGCGAAGGCCAGGACAGGCCGCACTCAGCGGCTCAACCGCTCTCCGGCACGCAAACATTTCTTACATTTCCTTCGCAGGTTCACCTTTGCGCCGACCAGGACGGGTGATATGGAGGCAGCTCGAACCCGCAAGGGAATCCTTAGATATTCCCCGCGATGACCATCCGACTATACTCCGGATCCGCACACAGCTTCTTCCCCCCGGTCCCAGCAGGTTCCACAGTCATATTTCCTTTTTATCACATTACCTGTACTTATATGCATCGACGTACTATTCAACTACAACATATGGATTCATATGACGCTTATCTGCTGTTATTTCTTATTAAAATTCTTTTGTCAAGTGGCATCCGTACACCACGATATGCCTTCAAATATGCTAGGGGCTTCGTTTTACCCATAATACGGCAATAAAGTCCGAACACCTTCACGGAAGTTCGGCACCCCGAACCTATAGCATTATATGCATCAGCTCCGAGTCATGTCTTGGGTCAATAGTTGGGTTTGCCCGGCTCCCACGTTTTGGTACCTTACGTTCCGCTATATCGGCTAAGGTAGCACTGGGAGAACTACTGCGATTGTGTCCCGGTTCTTCCGGACGAGCACCTCAGTAGAGAAAGCCGAAAACTGACTGTCATGATACGGCGAGAGCTGGTCAGCTGTTCGAGAGGTTGTAAAATCTTTAAGGATTTCTCCCGCATAATGCCATAACCAATGCAGCGTGCGATGGATCGGTTTTTCTTCCGATCAGGTGCTTATAGAGCCCCTCGTGCGGTCTTCCGAACACCAGGGGCTGCGCCTACCTTCCTAAAGCTCCTATGGCTAAGTGAGAGCGATAAAGCCCTATAGTCCGATTGCCTGGTTCGTTGTGCTGAACACCTCCTTCGAAGGACCCAAAACTGGGATAAAGAGTGATCAGGTCTATCCCGAACACCCCCGTACTTCTTACGTGGGGGCAGAAGCCGACGACTGGCCAACTCTCAGGATTAATATATAAAACGGCCGCGCAGGAGGATAAACTTTTATATAACAGGCAATAAATAATATAAATGACCTTGTTCAAACATTACAAAGGACAACATGATTTGCATTCATGGAAATATAATGTCCTTGGTGCATAGCTCCGCTGCAAGGTAGGATCCTTTCAGGACACTCTCATAATATAATTCGGGCTTGCGGTGCTCCTTCCCCTCTGGCGGTCCTTCGGTCATCAGCTTTTCAGCATCCATCTTCCCCCAGTGCACCTTTGCGCGGGCGAAGGCCATTCGCGCACCCTCTATACAGACCGACCGCTTGATGACATCAAGTCGAGGGCAGGCACTCACAAGCCGCTTCACGAGCCCGAAGTAGCTGCTTGGAATCGGCTCGGCGGGCCATAGCCGGATAATCAGATCCTTCATGGCTAGTTCCGCCGCCTTATGCAGTTCGATCAGCTGTTTCAGTTGATCGACAAAAGGCACCGGATAATTCGGTGCCAAATACTGCGACCAGAAGAGCTTATCCGCAGTGTTCCTTTCTTCGGCTCGGTAGAATTGGGCGGCATCCGATATGCTGCGGGGCAGCTCGGCAAATACCCCTGAGAAATCCGAATTCAAAATTAGAAACATAATTTTCTCCTCAAATACTTGCTTTACATGGAAAAAGCCTTACCCGCCGCGATCTTCCTCGCCTCTTGGATCCCCTGCAGGGCGCTTTGGGTTTCCCCCGGGCATCGCTCGTGGCCTGATGCGCCTTGGTGAGTTCGGATTCTTTCTCCGTTAAACTCTGCTCCAAGGTCTCGCATTTCTTCACGGCCTCTTGCAGCTCCTGCTCAGCTTTAATAACCCTGGCCTCGTGCTTCTCACGAAGAGCCTGCTCTGTGGTTGCCTTTTTCTCGGCCTCGGCCACAGCCTTCTTAAGAGCCTCGACTTCGGTCATCATCCCTAGCGCAAATCATGAAACATATTTCATCATACTGAAAATTCATTCGCAATAAACGCGAACAAGACTTGCGCATACCTTGTTTATCTCCCAACTGCATTTTCAACTGGCCAAGTTCTTCTTTGGCCCGCTCCAGACTTTGATTCAGTCCGGAGACCTCCGCAGTATGAGAGGCAGCAGCCGCTACAGACGCCTGCTTATAACAGAAGAGAAATAGATGTCATCCAATGAGTCTTCCTGCGAACATAAATTTGATCCTCTGTCCGGTTCTTTCTTTCACCGAACAGTGTATCAGGGGCTACTATCCATACCATGACACTCTTCGAAACCTCATAAAACATACCTCAAAACCTTTTATAAGGCTGATACAGGCTTCATTCAGTCCACTCTCAGCAGACTGAATCTTCTCAATCACCGCACCCATAAGGGCACGGTGTTCATCGACGATGGAGGCGCTCTTCAGCGCCACCAACAAAGCATCCGACACCTCTGGTTGGACAGAGGTTGCCGGTGGAACAGGCATGCCCCCTCCAGCTGAGAGAGGCTGCCTGCTTGATTCTGGAGCCGTATTGGTCTCCGGAATTGCATCCGGCTGGGAGCCGAATTCAAGATGGCCCCCGCCGTCAGCTCCCATGGGAATTTTCTCCCCCATGTGTCCGGCCCCTGAAGTTTGACCTCCAGGCGCCGCCTTCACGGTCTTTTCCTCTCCTCCTTGGCCGGGGTCCCTTTGGGACGAAGCCTCGGTGTTATTCACCTGTTTGGAGGAAGGGGCCTTCGGGGGCATCCCGCTCTCCATAGCATCCGAGCTCAGCGAATCCTCTGATGAGGATTGTTTGGTACGGGACCTCGCCGGACTACAAAAAATATGGCTCAGGTTAAAATATTATGCCATGATGAGTCTGGACGCATAAACGTACTCGGATTCAATATACTCACGAATTCACCAGGGGCTGGGCCCTGGGATCCCATGCCGGGCCGCTGTCGGCGGCGGCAGTGGACTCCTCCGGAAGAGGAGCTTTTCCCCTTTTAGGCGACTCGGCCTCCAAGTGTGCGGAGGCCGTCCTCTTCTTTCTTCCCCCCGCAGGGGATTCATCTTCCTCCTCCTCCTCGTCCTCTTCGGAGGCGGAACGGGCATCAGAGCCTTCGGATATTGTGTCCGAAGTGCCGCGGCGACGAAGGCCGCCCCGGGTCTTTTTGGCCTCCTTCTCGGCCGTCTTCTTCGGCACCTTGTAAGGCGCCGGGACCAGCATCTTCGTCAGAAGTGGGACGGCCGGTTCTTCGGGCAGCGGGGCCGGACAATGGATCCGCTCCGCCTTCTTTGTCCAGCCCTAGGAGAGTTGTAGAAAACACATTAAGCGCTTCCCTTGGGTTATGCGGATAAAAAGTATGATGACTTACCGAACTTGCAGGGCGGGACAGTTGGTACCCGCGGTCTTCGGCGGAGTCCGGCCATGATTTGCTGGACTTGAAAAGCACCTTCCAGATGTCTTTGTGCGAGGAGCCGAAAAGCTCTCGCAGGGTTTGGTGCTTGGCCGGATCGAATTCCCATAGATTGCAAGTCCGGTGTTGACAAGGCAGGATCCGGCGAACTAACATCACCTGGACTACATTGACAAGTTCAATGTTCTTGTCTCCCATATCTTTAACGCGCGTCTGGAGCACCGACAATTCGTCGGACGAAGACCAGTTCAGGCCCTTCTTGACCCAGGATGTAAGCCGCAGAGGGGCACCGGATCGAAACTCGGGAGTAGCGGCCCATTCCGTGCCGCGCGGCTCGGTGATGTAAAACCACTGCTGTTGCCACTCCTTGACGGAATCGTTAAAGGTGCCTGTTGGCCATGTGACGTTGGGCATCTTGCTCACCATAGCGCCCCCGCACTCGGCGTGCTCGCCGCCCACTACCTTGGGCTTCACATTAAAAATCTTCAGCCATAAGCCGAAGTGTGGCGAGATGCGGAGAAAAGCCTCGCACACGACAATGAATGTCGAGATGTTGAGGAAGGAATTAGGGGACAGATCGTGAGGATTGATCCCATAATAATACATGATGCCGCGAACTAACGGGTGGAGGGGAAACCCTAGCCCACGGACAAAGTGAGGGAGGAATACAACTCTCTCGTGGGGTTCCGGAGTAGGGACGATCTGTCCCGCCGTCGGGAGACGGTGGCTGATTTTCTTGTCCAGATACCCGACCTCCCGAAGCTTTTTGATATCCTTCTCCCGGACGGTAGAGGCCATCCATTTGCCTCCTGCTCCGGATCCGGACATTCTCAGAAGGCCTTTGTGGGCAGAGAAGATGAACGCTTGGGCGCTGGAGCTTGGGCGGAGGGGAATGGATCGGGAAGAAGAAAGCGTGGGTGCGAAAGGGAGTCCTTATCCCCTTATAAAGGCAGCAAGGATTCTGCACCTCCCCACTTGCCTGGTAAAACCGCTTATTCCCCAAGCGCCATAATTGATGGCGCGGTTGGGTTACCCACACCCGTATTGATGAGAATCCCGTGATAAGGGGACACGATCTCTGCTTCGACAAGACGTGCCAAGAAAACCGCCTCACAATATGTGCAGTAGCTGGTTGAGAAAAAGGTTCAAATAATGACCGGGCCATGGCGTGATGTCATGCTGCAAAATGCGTCAGCAGATTAGATTTGTGGAAATATTGTACTCTCTACGGTGGTATGTGGAATTTGTTTTGCAGAGCCGGACACGCTCCTTGTGTTCGAAATCATCTATGGAGTATTCGGAGGAGGAACCCGCCTTGCAATGCCGAAGACAATCTGCACGCCGGACTCATCGTCATTGAAGCCAGGTTCAGGGGCTACTGAGGGAGTCCTAGATTAGGGGGTCCTCGGACAGGCGGACTATATCCTTTGGCCAGACTGTTGGACTATGAAGATACAAGATTGAAGACTTCGTCTCGTGTCCGGATGGGACTCTCCTTGGCGTGGAAGGCAAGCTTGGCAATACGGATATGTAGATCTCCTCCCTTGTAACCGACTCTGTGTAACCCTAGCCCCCTCCGGTGTCTATATAAACAGGAGGGTTTAGTCCGTAGGACAACAACAATCATAATCATAGGCTAGCTTCTAGGGTTTAGCCTACACGATCTCATGGTAGATCAACTCTTGTAATACTCATATCATCAAGATCAATCAAGCAGGAAGTAGGGTATTACCTCCATCGAGAGGGCCCGAACCTGGGTAAACATTGTGTCCCCCGCCTCCTGTTACCATCCGCCTTAGACGCACAGTTCGGGACCCCCTACCCGAGATCCGCCGGTTTTGACACCGACAGGGAGACTATCATTTGAAGCACAAGAGCAAGGAGTTCATCATCAACAGACCATCTATTACCTTTTGGAGAGTGGTGTCTCCTAGATTGGTTAGGTGTCACTTGGGAGCCTCCGTCAAGATTGTGGAGTTGAACCAAGGAGTTTGTAAGGGCAAGGAGATCGCCTACTTCGTGAAGATCTACCCAAGTGAGGCACGTCCTTCGTGGGCGATGGACATGGTGGGATAGACAAGGTTGCTTATTCGTGGACCCTTCGTGGGTGGAGCCCTCCGTGGACTCGCGCAGATGTTACCCTTCGTGGGTTGAAGTCTCCATCAATGTGGATGTACGATAGCACCACCTATCGGAACCACGCCAAAAATCTCCGTGTCTACATTGTGTTTGCTCCCTCCAAACTCCTCCCCTTTACCTTCATATGCAATGATTTACATTCCACTACAATACTCTTAGACTTGCATGTGTAGGTTGATTGCTTGACTTGTGTTAAGTTGCTAAAATCTGCCAAGACTTAAAATTGGGAAAAGGCTAGAATTTTTATTTGGTCAAGTAGTCTAATCACCCCCCTCTAGACATACTTTCGATCCTACAAAGGCCTAGGAAGGGAATGACCCAGAGTCGGGGAAGACTCGGTAGTGGTTGCCCATGCGGAGTGGAGTACGAGGGTTCACTGGTTCAGCTGCCATGTGAGGCTGCTGTTGCCGGAAAATAATAGGGGGTGTGGGTGAGTAAAGGGAAGGCCGGGCCAACGGTGAGAGTAGGGTGGGGCGGTGAGGCCTGCACAGCAGAACAACCGGCCACGGGTGGCAGGAGCAGGTGGTAGGGCTGGTGTTGCTTTGGGCGGCTGGAGCAAGAAGATCAGAGGTTGAAGAAGCAACATGACCGTTGGATTAACATCCAACGATCACTGCTACTAGATGCTTTTGTTGACTAAGTTGACAAAGTCCTGCGTAGTCAACTTAGTTGGACCACAAGTCAGTCGGCCACGGGAGGAGGGAGGAGGCAGTCCCGTCGGCGCTGGTTTGGGTGGGTGGAGCAGGAAGATCAGGGATTGAAGAAGCACGACAGCCGTTGGATGACATCCAACAGTCACTACTCTCGTGTTTATTAAGTTGACACAACCTTGCGTACACGTCAACCTATTTATTTTAGGAAAGCATACGCGTCAACCTAGTAGTGTTGGGAATCGTTGCATGGAAAACAAGAAAATTTCAACGCACACGCAATGATCTATCCATGGAGATGCATAGCAACGAGGGGAAGAGTGTGTCTACGTACCCTTGTAGACCGTAAGTGGAAGCGTTTCACAACGCGGTTGATGTAGTCGAACTTCTTCTCACGTCAACCGATCAAGTACCGAACGCATGGCACCTCCGCGTTCTGCACACGTTCAGCTTGGTGAAGTCCCTCGCCTTCTTGATCTAGCAAGTCGTCAAGGTAGTAGATGAGTTTCGTCAGCACGATGGCCTGGTGACGGTGATGGTGAAGTGATCCTCGCAGGGCTTCGCCTAAGCACTACGAAAATATGACCGGGGTTGTAAACAATGGAGGGGGCGTCGCACATGGCTAACAATTGATCTGGTGTGTGCTAGCCCCCACCACATATATATAGGTGGGAGTGAGAGGGGAGGCTTCCAGGAGGCCCCAAGTAGGCCGAATCCTACTTGGGGTCTCCCCTTGGCCGCCCCCCTGCCATATTTGCCGGAGGGGTAAGGAAAGAGGACGGAGGAGGGAAGGAAGGGGGAGGCCGAATCCCCCCTTTCCTTTCCCTTCCCCTCTTTCCTTATCCTCCTAGTTTGGCCCATATGGGGGGCACACCACCCCCTTGTGGCTGGTGTGTTTCCCCTTTCGGCCCATAAGGCCCATATCTTTTGTCGGGGGTGCCCGGAACCCCTTTCGGTGACCCAATATGTACCTGGTACCACCCGGAACACTTTCGGTGTCCGAATACCATCGTCCTATATATCAATTTTTACCTCTCGACCATTTCAAGACTCCTCGTCATGTCCGTGATCTTAGCCGAGACTCCGAACAACATTCGGTCACCAAATCACATAACTCATATAATACTATATCGTCATCGAACGTTAAGCGTGCGGACCCTACGGGTTCGAGAACTATGTAGACATGACCGAGACACCTCTCCGGTCAATAACCAATAGCGGACCCTAGATGCCCATATTGTATCCTACATATTCTACGAAGATCTTTATCGGTCGAACCGTTATTACAACATACGTAATTCCCTTTGTCCATCAGTATGTTACTTGCCCGAGATTCGATCCTCGGTATCTTCATACCAATTCAATCACGTTACCAACAAATCTCTTTAATCATCCCGTAATACATCACCTCGTGACTAACTCCTTAGTCGTTTGCTTGCAAGCTAATGATGTGTATTACCGAGAGGGCCCAGAGATACCTCTCCGATACTTAGAGTGACAAATCCTAATCTTGATCTATGCCAACTCAACAAACACCTTCGGAGATACCTGTAGAGCATCTTTATAATCACCTAGTTACGTTGTGACGTTTGATAGCACACAAGGCATTCCTCTGGTATTCGGGAGTTGCATAATCTCATAGTCGAAGGAATATGTATTTGACATGAAGATAGCAATAGCAATAAAACTGAACGATCATAATGCTAAGCTAACAAATGGGTCTTGTCCATCACATCATTCTCCTAAGGATGTGATACCGTTATCAAATGAAAACTCATGTCCATGGTTAGGAAACCTAACCATCTTTGATCAATGAGCTAGTCAAGTAGAGGCTCACCAGGGACACGGTGTTTGTTTATGTATTCACACATGTATTAAGGTTTCCGGTCAATAAAATTCTAGCATGAATAATAAACCTTTATCATGAACAAGGAAATATAAAATAACAACTTTATTATTGCCTCTAGGGCATATTTCCTTTAGTCTCCCACTTGCACTAGAGTCAATAATCTAGATTACATTGTTATGAATCTAACACCCATGGAGTCTTGGTGATGATCATGTTTTGCTCGCGGAAGAGGCTTAGTCAACGGGTCTGCTACATTCAGATCCGTATGTATTTTGCAAATCTCTATGTCTCTCTCCTTGACTTGTTCACGGATGGAGTTGAAGCGTCTCTTGATGTGTTTGGTTCTCTTGTGAAATCTGGATTCCTTTGCCAAGGCAATCGCTCCAGTATTGTCACTAAAGATTTTCATTGGACCTGATGCACTCGGTATTACACCTAGATCGGATATGAACTCCTTCATCTAGACTCCTTCATTTGCTGCTTCTGGAGTAGCTTTGTGTTGGAAATATGCCCTAGAGGCAATAATAAATGGTTATTATTATATTTCTGTGTTCATGATAATAGTCTATTATTCATGCTATAATTGTATTGTCCGGAAATCGTAATACATGTGTGAATACATAGACCACAACCTGTCCCTAGTAAGCCTCTAGTTGACTAGCTCGTTGATCAACAGATAGTCATGGTTTCCTGACTATGGACATAGGATGTCATTGATAACGGGATCACATCATTAGGAGAATGATGTGATGGACAAGACCCAACTTAAGCATAGCATAAAAGATCGTGTAGTTTCGTTTGCTAGAGCTTTTCCAATGTCAAGTATCTTTTCCTTAGACCATGAGATCGTGCAACTCCCGGATACCGTAGGAGTGCTTTGGGTGTGCCAAACGTCACAACGTAACTGGGTGACTATAAAGGTGCATTACGGGTATCTCCGAAAGTGTCTGTTGGGTTGGCACGGATCGAGACTGGGATTTGTCACTCCGTGTAAACGGAGAGGTATCTCTGGGCCCACTCGGTAATGCATCATCATAATGAGCTCAATGTGACTAAGGCGTTAGTCACGGGATCATGCATTGCGGTACGAGTAAAGAGACTTGCCGGTAACGAGATTGAACAAGGTATTGGGATACCGACGATCGAATCTCGGGCAAGTAACATACCGATTGACAAAGGGAATTGCATACGGATTGATTGAATCCTCGACACCGTGGTTCACCCGATGATATCATCGTGGAACATGTGGGAGCCAACATGGGTATCCAGATCCCGCTGTTGGTTATTGACCGGAGAGGCGTCTCGGTCATGTCTGCATGTCTCCCGAACCCGTAGGGTCTACACACTTAAGGTCCGGTGACGCTAGGGTTGTAGAGATATATGTATGCGGAAACCCGAAAGTTGTTCGGAGTCCCGGATGAGATCCCGGACGTCACGAGAGGTTCCGGAATGGTCCGGAGGTGAAGAATTATATATAGGAAGTCCAGTTTTGGCCACCGGGAAAGTTTCGGGGGTTATCGGTATTGTACCGGGACCACCGGAAGGGTCCCGGGGGTCCACCGGGTGGGGCCACCTGTCCCAGAGGGCCCCGTGGGCTGAAAGTGGAGGGGAACCAGCCCCTAATGGGCTGGGGCGCCACTTTGGGCCTCCCCCCCCCATGCGCCTAGGGTTGGGAACCCTAGGGGGGGGGGGAGTTTCCCCTTGCTTTGGGGGGCAAGGCAACCCCTTCCCCCTTTGCCGCCGCCCCCCCTTGGAGATCCCATCTCCAAGGGCTGCGCACCCCCCCTTGGGGGCCTATATAAAGGGGGGGAGGGAGGGCAGCACACTACAGCCTTTGGCGCCTCCCTCCTCCCCTGCAACACCTCTCTCTCGCGCGCAGAAGCTCGGCGAAGCCTTGCCGGAGAGCCGCTACATCCACCACCACGCCGTCGTGCTGTTGGATCTCCATCAACCTCTCCTCCCCCCTTGCTGGATCAAGAAAGGAGGAGACGTCGCTGCACCGTACGTGTGTTGAACGCGGAGGTGCCGTCCGTTCGGCACTCGGTCATCGGTGATTTGGATCACGGCGAGTACGACTCCGTCATCCACGTTCATTGGAACGCTTCCGCTCGCGATCTACAAGGGTATGTAGATCCACTCCTTTCCCCTCGTTGCTAGTAGACTCCATAGATGCATCTTGGTGAGCGTAGGAAAATTTTAAATTATGCTACGATTCCCAACAGTGGTATCAGAGCCAGGCCTATGCGTAGTTACTATGCACGAGTAGAACACAAAGAAGTTGTGGGCGTTGATGTTGCCAATTCTTCTTGCCGCTACTAGTCGTTTCTTGTTTCGGCGGCATTGTAGGATGAAGCGGCCCGGACCGACCTTACACGTACGCTTACGTGAGACAGGTTCCACCGACTGACATGCACTAGTTGCATAAGGTGGCTAGCGGGTGTCTGTCTCTCCTACTTTAGTCGGAACGGATTCGATGAAAAGGGTCCTTATGAAGGGTAAATAGAAATTGGCAAATCACGTTGTGGTCATACGTAGGTAAGAAATCGTTCTTGCTAGAAACCTACAAACCACGTAAAAACTTGCAACAACAATTAGAGGACGTCTAACTTGTTTTTGCAGCAAGTGATATATGTGATATGATATGGCCAGAAGATGTGATGAATGATATATGTGATGTATGAGATTGATCATATTCTTGTAATAGGAATCACGACTTGCATGTCGATGAGTATGACAACCGGCAGGAGCCATAGGAGTTGTCTTTATTATTTTGCATGACCTGCGTGTCATTTGAATAACGCCATGTAATTCACTTTACTTTGTTGCTAAACGGTTAGCCATAGAAGTAGAAGTAATCGTTGGCGTGACAACTTCATGAAGACACAATGATGGAGATCATGATGATGGAGATCATGGTGTCATGCCGGTGACGAAGATGATCATGGTGCCCCGAAGATGGAGATCAAAGGAGCATGATGATATTGGCCATATCATGTCACTATTCGATTGCATGTGATGTTTATCATGTTTTTGCATCTTATTTGCTTAGAACGACGGTAGCAAGTAGGATGATCCCTTATAATAATTTCAAGAAAGTGTTCACCCTAACTGTGCACCGTTGCGAAGGTTCGTCGTTTCGAAGCACCACGTGATGATCGGGTGTGATAGATTCTTACGTTCGCATACAACGGGTGTTGACGAGCCTAGCATGTACAGACATGGCCTCGGAACACACGCAATACACTTAGGTTGACTTGACGAGCCTAGCATGTACAGACATGGCCTCGGAACACGGAGGACCGAAAGGTCGAGCATGAGTCGTATAGAAGATACGATCAACATGGAGATGTTCACCGATCTTGACTAGTCCGTCTCACGTGATGATCGGACACGGCCTAGTTGAGTTCGGATCATGTTTCACTTAGATAACTAGAGGGATGTCTATCTGAGTGGGAGTTCATTAAATAATTTGATTATATGAACTTAATTATCATGAACTTAGTCTAAATCTTTACACTATGTATTGTAGATCAAATGGCCCACGTTGTCCTCAATTTCAACGCGTTCCTAGAGAAAACCAAGCTGAAAGATGATGGCAGCAACTATACGGACTGGGTCCGGAACCTGAGGATCATCCTCATAGCAGCCAAGAAAGATTATGTCTTAGAAGCACCGCTAGGTGAAGCACCAATCCCTGAGAACCAAGACGTTATGAACGCTTGGCAGCAGCGTGCTGATGATTACTCCCTCGTTCAGTGCGGCATGCTTTACAGCTTAGAACCGGGTCTCCAAAAGCGTTTTGAGAAACATGGAGCATATGAGATGTTCGAGGAGCTGAAACTGGTTTTTCAAGCTCATGCCCGGGTCGAGAGATATGATGTCTCCGACAAGTTCTTCAGCTGTAAAATGGAGGAGAACAGTTCTGTTAGTGAGCACATACTCAGAATGTCTGGGTTGCACAACCGCTTGTCTCAGCTGGGAGTTAATCTCCCGGATGACGCGGTCATTGACAGAATCCTCCAGTCGCTTCCACCAAGCTACAAGAGCTTTGTGATGAACTACAATATGCAGGGGATGGAAAAGACCATTCCCGAGGTGTATTCAATGCTGAAATCAGCTGAGGTAGAGATCAGAAAAGAACATCAAGTGTTGATGGTGAATAAAACCACTAAGTTCAAGAAGGGCAAGGGTAAGAAGAACTTCAAGAAGGACGGCAAGGGAGTTGCCGCGCCCGGTAAGCCAGTTACCGGGAAGAAGTCAAAGAATGGACCCAAGCCCGAGACTGAGTGCTTTTATTGCAAGGGAAGTGGTCACTGGAAGCGGAACTGCCCCAAATATTTAGCGGACAAGAAGAAGGCCGGCAACACCCAAGGTATATGTGATATACAAGTAATTGATGTGTACCTTACCAGTACTCGCAGTAGCTCCTGGGTATTTGATACCGGTGCGGTTGCTCATATTTGTAACTCAAATCAGGAACTACGGAATAAACGGAGACTGGCAAAAGACGAGGTGACGATGCGCGTCGGGAATGGTTCCAAGGTCGATGTGATCGCCGTCGGCACGCTACCTCTGCATCTACCCACGGGATTAGTTATAAACCTCAATAATTGTTATTTAGTGCCAGCTTTGAGCATGAACATTGTATCTGGATCTCGTTTAATTCGAGATGGCTACTCATTTAAATCTGAGAATAATGGTTGTTCTATTTATTTGAGAGATATGTTTTATGGTCATGCCCCGCTGGTCAATGGTTTATTCTTGATGAATCTCGAACGTGATGCTACACATGTTCATAGTGTGAATACCAAAAGATGTAAAGTTGATAACGATAGTCCCACATACTTGTGGCACTGCCGCCTTGGTCACATTGGTGTCAAGCGCATGAAGAAGCTCCATGCAGATGGACTTTTGGAGTCTCTTGATTACGAATCATTTGACACGTGCGAACCATGCCTCATGGGTAAGATGACCAAGACTCCGTTCTCCGGAACAATGGAGCGAGCGACCAACTTATTGGAAATCATACATACCGATGTGTGCGGTCCAATGAGCGTTGAGGCTCGCGGAGGATATCGTTATGTTCTCACTCTCACTGATGATTTAAGTAGATATGGGTATGTCTACCTAATGAAACACAAGTCTGAAACCTTTGAAAAGTTCAAGGAATTTCAGAGTGAAGTCGAGAATCAACGTGACAGGAAAATAAAATTCTTACGATCAGATCGTGGTGGAGAATATTTAAGTCACGAATTTGGTACACACTTAAGGAAATGTGGAATAGTTTCACAACTCACGCCGCCTGGAACACCTCAGAGAAATGGTGTGTCCGAACGTCGTAATCGCACTCTATTGGATATGGTGCGATCTATGATGTCTCTTACCGATTTACCGCTCTCATTTTGGGGTTATGCTTTAGAGACTGCCGCATTCACTTTAAATAGGGCACCGTCTAAATCCGTTGAGGCGACACCGTATGAATTATGGTTTGGGAAGAAACCTAAGCTGTCGTTTCTAAAAGTTTGGGTATGCGATGCTTATGTCAAGAAACTTCAACCTGAAAAGCTCGAACCCAAATCGGAAAAATGCGTCTTCATAGGATACCCTAAGGAAACTATTGGGTATACCTTCTACCTCAGATCCGAAGGCAAGATCTTCGTTGCCAAGAACGGGTCCTTTCTAGAGAAGGAGTTTCTCTCGAAAGAATTGAGTGGGAGGAAAGTGGAACTTGATGAGGTGATAGTCACCCCTTCCGAACCGGAAAGTAGCGCAGCGCGGGAAAATGTTCCTGTGGTGCCTACACCGACTGGGGAGGAAGTTAATGATGATGATCATGAAGCTTCAGATCAAGTTACTGAACTTCGTAGGTCCACAAGGACACGTTCCGCACCAGAGTGGTACGGCAACCCTGTCCTGGAAATCATGTTGTTAGACAACGGTGAACCTTCGAACTATGAAGAAGCGATGGCGGGCCCGGATTCCGACAAATGGCTAGAAGCCATGAAATCCGAGATAGAATCCATGTATGAAAACAAAGTATGGACTTTGACTGACTTGCCCGATGAGCGGCGAGCCATAGAAAACAAATGGATCTTTAAGAAGAAGACGGACGCAGATGGTAATGTGACCATCTACAAAGCTCGACTTGTCGCTAAGGGTTATCGACAAGTTCAAGGGGTTGACTACGATGAGACTTTCTCACCCGTAGCGAAGCTGAAGTCCGTCCGAATCATGTTAGCAATTGCCGCATACTATGATTATGAGATATGGCAGATGGACGTCAAAACGGCATTCCTTAACGGCTTCCTTAAGGAAGAGTTGTATATGATGCAGCCGGAAGGTTTCGTCGATCCTAAGAATGCTAACAAAGTATGCAAGCTCCAGCGCTCAATCTATGGGCTGGTGCAAGCATCTCGGAGTTGGAACGTTCGCTTTGATGAGATGATCAAAGCGTTTGGGTTTACACAGACTTATGGAGAAGCCTGTGTTTACAAGAAAGTGAGTGGGAACTCTGTAGCATTTCTCATATTATATGTGGATGACATATTATTGATGGAAATGATATAGAATTCTTGGAAAGTATAAAGGCCTATTTGAATAAATGTTTTTCAATGAAGGACCTTGGAGAAGCTGCTTATATATTAGGCATCAAGATCTATAGAGATAGATCAAGACGCCTCATTGGTCTTTCACAGAGTACATACCTTGACAAAATATTGAAGAAGTTCAGTATGGATCAGTCCAAGAAGGGGTTCTTGCCTGTATTGCAAGGTGTGCAATTGAGCACGGCTCAATGCCCGACCACGGCAGAAGATATAGAAGAGATGAGTGTCATCCCCTATGCCTCGGCCATAGGGTCTATTATGTATGCCATGCTGTGTACCAGACCTGATGTAAACCTTGCCGTAAGTTTGGTAGGAAGGTACCAAAGTAATCCCGGCAAGGAACACTGGACAGCGGTCAAGAATATCCTGAAGTACCTGAAGAGGACTAAGGATATGTTTCTCGTCTATGGAGGTGACGAAGAGCTCGTCGTAAAGGGTTACGTCGACGCTAGCTTCGACACAGATCCGGATGACTCAAAGCACAGACCGGATACGTGTATATTTTGAATAGAGGAGCAGTAAGCTGGTGCAGTTGCAAGCAAAGCGTCGTGGCGGGATCTACATGTGAAGCGGAATACATGGCAGCCTCGGAGGCAGCACAGGAAGCAGTCTGGATGAAGGAGTTCATTACCGACCTAGGGGTGATTCCCAATGCGTCGGGCCCAATGACTCTCTTCTATGACAACACTGGAGCTATTGCCCTTGCGAAGGAGCCCAGGTTTCACAGGAAGACCAGGCATATCAAGCGTCGCTTCAACTCCATTCGTGAAAGTGTTCAAAATGGAGACATAGATATTTGTAAAGTACACACGGACCTGAATGTAGCAGATCCGTTGACTAAACCTCTCCCTAGGGCAAAACATGATCAACACCAGGACGCAATGGGTGTTCGATTCATCACAATGTAACTAGATTATTGACTCTAGTGCAAGTGGGAGACTGTTGGAAATATGCCCTAGAGGCAATAATAAATGGTTATTATTATATTTATGTGTTCATGATAATAGTCTATTATTCATGCTATAATTGTATTGTCCGGAAATCGTAATACATGTGTGAATACATAGACCACAACCTGTCCCTAGTAAGCCTCTAGTTGACTAGCTCGTTGATCAACAGATAGTCATGGTTTCCTGACTATGGACATAGGATGTCATTGATAACGGGATCACATCATTAGGAGAATGATGTGATGGACAAGACCCAACTTAAGCATAGCATAAAAGATCGTGTAGTTTCGTTTGCTAGAGCTTTTCCAATGTCAAGTATCTTTTCCTTAGACCATGAGATCGTGCAACTCCCGGATACCGTAGGAGTGCTTTGGGTGTGCCAAACGTCACAACGTAACTGGGTGACTATAAAGGTGCATTACGGGTATCTCCGAAAGTGTCTGTTGGGTTGGCACGGATCGAGACTGGGATTTGTCACTCCGTGTAAACGGAGAGGTATCTCTGGGCCCACTCGGTAATGCATCATCATAATGAGCTCAATGTGACTAAGGCGTTAGTCACGGGATCATGCATTGCGGTACGAGTAAAGAGACTTGCCGGTAACGAGATTGAACAAGGTATTGGGATACCGACGATCGAATCTCGGGCAAGTAACATACCGATTGACAAAGGGAATTGCATACGGATTGATTGAATCCTCGACACCGTGGTTCACCCGATGATATCATCGTGGAACATGTGGGAGCCAACATGGGTATCCAGATCCCGCTGTTGGTTATTGACCGGAGAGGCGTCTCGGTCATGTCTGCATGTCTCCCGAACCCGTAGGGTCTACACACTTAAGGTCCGGTGACGCTAGGGTTGTAGAGATATATGTATGCGGAAACCCGAAAGTTGTTCGGAGTCCCGGATGAGATCCCGGACGTCACGAGAGGTTCCGGAATGGTCCGGAGGTGAAGAATTATATATAGGAAGTCCAGTTTTGGCCACCGGGAAAGTTTCGGGGGTTATCAGTATTGTACCGGGACCACCGGAAGGGTCCCGGGGGTCCACCGGGTGGGGCCACCTGTCCCGGAGGGCCCCGTGGGCTGAAAGTGGAGGGGAACCAGCCCCTAATGGGCTGGGGCGCCACTTTGGGCCTCCCCCCCATGCGCCTAGGGTTGGGAACCCTAGGGGGGGGGAGTTTCCCCTTGCTTTGGGGGGCAAGGCAACCCCTTCCCCCTTGGCCGCCGCCCCCCCTTGGAGATCCCATCTCCAAGGGCTGCGCACCCCCCCTTGGGGGCCTATATAAAGGGGGGGGGAGGGAGGGCAGCACACTACAGCCTTTGGCGCCTCCCTCCTCCCCTGCAACACCTCTCTCTCGCGCGCAGAAGCTCGGCGAAGCCTTGCCGGAGAGCCGCTACATCCACCACCACGCCGTCGTGCTGTTGGATCTCCATCAACCTCTCCTCCCCCCTTGCTGGATCAAGAAAGGAGGAGACGTCGCTGCACCGTACGTGTGTTGAACGCGGAGGTGCCGTCCGTTCGGCACTCGGTCATCGGTGATTTGGATCACGGCGAGTACGACTCCGTCATCCACGTTCATTGGAACGCTTCCGCTCGCGATCTACAAGGGTATGTAGATCCACTCCTTTCCCCTCGTTGCTAGTAGACTCCATAGATGCATCTTGGTGAGTGTAGGAAAATTTTAAATTATGCTACGATTCCCAACACTTTGTACTCCACTTCACACATAGATCCCGCCACGACGCTCTGCTTGGAACTGCACCAACAGACAACTCCACCATTCAATATAAATACGTATTCGGTTTGTGACTTAGAGTCATCTGAATCAGTGTCAAAGCTAGCATTGACGTAACCATTTACGACGAGCTCTTTGTCACCTCCATAAATGAGAAACATATCCTTGGTCCTGTTCATGTAGTTCAGGATGTTCTTGACCATTGTCCAGTGATCCACTCCTGGATTACTTTGGTACCTCCTAGCCAGACTTATGGCAAGGCACACATCAGGTCTGGTACATAGCATAGCATACATGATAGAACCTATGGCTGAGGCATAGGGAATGACTTCCATTTTCTCTCTATCTTCTGTAGTGGTTGGGCTTCGAGTGTGACACAACTTCACACCTTGCAACATAGGCAATAACCCTTTCTTTGACTGATCCATTTTGAACTTCTTCAAAACTTTGTCAAGGTATGTGTCAGCATTCTGGGCACGGGGGTACCCAGACTTGCCTGCCTGCGGCCCGCAGCGTGGCTCCATCAACAGCCTGGTACGACCCATCTTCAGCATCAACAATTGAAGACCCTCGCGAAGGGCCAAGCCTCGCGAGGCGGACGACACCAAGACCTCCAGAAGGAGTGGCCTCTGGCTGGCTCCTGAGGAGAGGAGATTTCTATGCAAGCGTCACCTCACGAGGTTCGGATGACGTGATCCATGACGACCATGGCCAGGCGGGCGCTAGCGGGCGCAGGACCATAGTTTCCTCTTTGGTGCTAAGGAGGCAAGCGCACGCACGGAGCCCCGAGGAATTAGCCAAAGGTTTCCATTCCCATGCAACAAGACCAAGACCGCCAGGACGGAGGTCATCGCCTAGCCCACCATGGTGTCACGACCGGAGGCTTTGCAGGTAAAGACTACTTTTGTCAGGATAAGATGTACTAGATGTCTTCCTTCGAATTTGGCCGTTGTGGGATCCCTTCCCACCTCCGTTTTGGGGGAAGAGGACCAAAGCCACTATAAATAGGACCTAGCCACCACCGTAGAGAAGGACGGATCATTCAGATCATCCTCCGCATCGGGGGCTGCCGACGAGGCGCGAGGTGGCTCGCCCGTCCCCGACAAGGAGCCGCTGATCCGTTCTTCTCCAACTGCTCCCCGGGCCTTGGTGGAGGTGCTGGATGGCACGGCCTCGCCGCTCAAAGATGAAGCTGACGCTGGAGTCACCCAGCCACCGGCGATGGTCAATGGAGGAGGCCTCGGCACACCTCCTGCGCCCAGGGCTGGCCGCAGGGGAAGGATGCTGGGGGCGCAGACTCATGGCCTCCCAGCAGCGCATCCGCCTCATGGACGGGCCCCGTAGCTCACGCAGATGCCTGGCACAGAGGGCTCGGGGTTGTGAGCTGACCATGGACCTCCGGAGGGTTCACCGTCGCAGCCGCAGGCATCCTGAAGAGCCAGCGTCAGGGGGGATGCGACACCAGGAAAACCACGAAGATAAGGCACTCACTCGTCTATGGCTATGTACTTCCTCTGTTTCAGGGGCCGGTAGGCATCGCCACTGCAACTCGGGAGCCCTTTCCTCTTGCAGAGTGCTGCAAGGCTCAAACGAAGTGAGCCAATGATCGGGGCATGACCCTTGGTGACTGGGCAGCATGCCCCCGCCTCCGGAGCACTGGCCAGGGCTTCGGGAGTGGCGGCCTTAGGAACATCGGGCTGCACCAACTCACCATCCTCGGCCTCAGCAGCATCGGGCCGCACCAGCTCACCAGCGGCCGCCTCGGGGGCCCTCAAGGAAACCTCGAGAACGGCTGTCTCGGGAGCACCAGACAACACCCGCTCCCTAGGGGTTGCCCCAGGAGTACCAGACGGCGCTCGTCCCCCTGCATCCTCATTCGGGGCGCGCACCGCGGGGTCAAAAAGCACGGGAGCCACGAAGATGGGGTTCTCGCAAGGCCCATCAAGCCCCCTGGGCATAGGCCCCACTCGTCAAGGAGAGGCATCTTCTTCACGAAGTCCTCCCTGTTCGAGCAGAGCCACAAGAGGCATCCGTCCTCCGGAAGCGCGGCAGGCGCTGGGTCGCTCGTCAGGAGCCCAAGCACTGCGCGCAGCGTCTTGGAAGGAAGCGAAGGAGCGTGGAGCCTTATGGGGGTCCTTGGGGCCAGTGAAGGTCCACATTGGGCGAGAATGGCACTGGAGCAGGGCGATGTGCCGCTGGACGAACTCCTTCACCTCCATCGGCGCCGTCACCCCGACCTTCTTCAACTTGGCCAGCCTGGGCCAGACATGGGTGAGCCAACGATCGACGAGCTTCACGTGCCCCCAGCCGGAGCTAGGCACCGCCGGCACTCGCGGGAGTAGGAGCAGGGAATTGAGCGTGCTGGCATCCACATACACCCACTGCTTCCGGAATCTCCTCACATGTGGGCGGAGCGTGAAGTCGATGCCCAAGCCAGCCGTCGCTGCCACGGCCTAGAAGGCCACGCATCCCAAGTGCTGGCGAGTGTCGACCAGGTGGAGCGAGAAGAAATGGTGAAACAAGGCGACAGAGGGAGCAATGCCCACCATAGCCTCGCATAGGAAGGCGAAGACAGCGAGGAGGATGATGGATTGGGGGTCCAGATGTAGCGCCTGAATCTGGTAGTGCGAGATTATGGCTTTGAAGAAATCAGAGACAGGGGTAATCAAGCCAGTCAAGAGAGCATGGAGATGGATGGGGATCTCGGTGGCCTCCATGTTGATCATAGCCCGGAAGGCGGGCCAAGCCATCGACGCAGTCGGCGGCAAGAGCCGGCCGGACCTTGGCCAACCCCTCCTGATTGATCACCGTCGACCGCTCAAGGGTAGGCTCCAAGACTAGCCGGGATTCGGCCGGAGCGCACGCTTTCCCCTTCTTCTTCGACCGCGGGGCCATGGCGGCGAGGCAGGATTCGAGCCAGCGTCGAATCTGAGAGAAGAGCCGTGGTTTCGCATGAAGGAGAAGGAGCCAAGGGCGAGCACGGTGAGCAATGATGGCAAAGCTGTGTTAGCAGCAGGAAGCTGCCAAGCCTGGCAGTTATCGAGGCGGCGTGGGGAAGTGGGGACACCCACGTCCCATCAATCGCCACGCGTAGACTGAGGCTGCATGCGGTTAGGGCCCGCAGCGCCCTGCACTTGCCCTTCGGCTTCACCTCAAAGCCAAGGCCGAGCGCGCCTTGGGCCCAGGGGCTACTTTTGGTGTTCTGGGCACGGGGGTACCCAGACTTGCCTGCCCGCGACCCGCGGCGTGGCTCCATCAACAGCTTGGTACGGCCCATCTTCAGCATCAACAACTCAAGACCCTCATGAGGGGCCAAGCCTCGCGAGGCGGACAACCCCAAGACCTCCAGAAGGAGCGGCCTCCTCTGGCTGGCTCCCGAGGAGCGGAGATTTCTATGCAAGCCTCACCTCGCGAGGTTCGGATGACGTGAGCCATGACGACCATGGCCAGGCGGGCGCCAGCGGGTGCAGGACCGCAGTTTCCTCTTTGGTGCTAAGGAGGCAAGCGCAGGCGCGGAGTCCCGAGGAATCAGCCAAAGGTTTCCATTCCCATGCAACAAGACCAAGACCGCCAGGATGGAGGTCATCACCGAGTCCACTACGGCTTCATGACCAGAGGCTTTGCAGGCGAAGACTACTTTTGTCAGGATAAGATGTACTAGATGTCTCCCTTTGAATTTGGCCGTTGTGGGATCCCTTCCCGCCTCCGTTTTGGGGGAAGAGGACCAAAGCCACTATAAATAGGACCTAGCCATCACCATAGAGAAGGGCGGATCATTCAGATCATCCTCTCCCCCAACAGCTCAAGAACACACCTCCTGAGGCTGTTCTTCCACTGTACTAGTTCATCCTCAGCCCACCTCGAGGCCAATCCACCATAAAGAAGAAGTAGGGTTTTACACCGCAAGGTGGCTCGAACCTGGTTAAACTGCTGTGTCCCATTTCCTTTCCGTTCCTCGAGCTAGGCCATGAGATTGGTGAAAGCACAAGTGCTCCCTGGGTGATTTTGGTAATTAATGTCAACATATCTCGTGTTGGACTAATGCTTCTACCTAGTATGTTTAAGATAAGTTCAACAATGGAGTGGCATGGACTAGAGGATGTGGAACCCCTTCAAAATGCTAAAGACAAAGGATTGGCTCAAGCTGAAAGCACAGGACTCTACATTTTCTATTTTAGTGATCCAAGATCACATTGAGTCTACAGGAAAAGCCAATACTACTAAGAAGGGATGAGGTGTTGCTTAATGGCTTGCTTGCTCAAAGTGCTTAGTGATATGCTCCAAAGCGCTTAACTACTTTCTCACGTCCACATATGTCCCAAACCAAAAGTCCAACATGGCCCCACCGATTCTTTCTATCCGGAGCCACCGAGTTCACTTGACATAGCCACTGCCAGAAACCCTAGTCTTTTCGGTCTCACCGATAGGGATCTCTGTCTCACCGAGATGGGATTGCAAACTCTCTGTTGCCTATTGCAATAATTTTGGTCTCACCGAAATATGAAATTGGTCCCACCGAGATTGCAATGCAAACTCTCTGTCACCCCTTCATAACGTTTTGGTCCAACCGAGATGAGCGAATCGGTCCCACCGAGTTTGCCTGACCAACTCTCTGTTAGTCTATTACCAAAATCGGTCTCACCGAGTTTGTGTAATCGGTCTCATCGAGATTACGTTATGCCCTAACCCTAACGAGATCGGTCCCACCGAGTTGACATGTCGGTCCCACCGAAGTACCTAATGGTCACATTATGAACCAAATCGGTCTAACCGAGTTCTTTGAATCGGTCCCACCGAGTTTGGTGATTTGTGTGTAACGGTTAGATTTTGTGTGGAGGCTATATATACCCCTCCACCCACTCTTCATTCGTGGAGAGAGCCATCAGAACATGCCTACACTTCCAACACATATTTTCTGAGAGAGAACCACCTACACTTGTGTTGAGGTCAAGATATTCCATTCCAACCACATAAATCTTGATCTCTAGCCTTCCCCAAGTTGCTTTCCACTCAAACCTTCTTTGCACCAAATCCAAATCCTGTCACAGAGATTTGAGTGTTGGGGAGACTATCATTTGAAGCACAAGAGCAAGGAGTTCATCATCAACACACCATTTGTTACTTCTTGGAGAGTGGTGTCTCCTAGATTGGCTAGGTGTCACTTGGGAGCCTCCGTCAAGATTGTGGAGTTGAACCAAGGAGTTTGTAAGGGCAAGGAGATAGCCTACTTCGTGAAGATCTACCCTAGTAAGGCAAGTCCTTCGTGGGCGACGACCATGGTGGGATAGACAAGGTTGCTTCTTCGTGGACCCTTCGTGGGTGGATCCCTCCGTGGACTCGCGCAACCGTTACCCTTCGTGGGTTGAAGTCTCCATCAACGTGGATGTACGATAGCACCACCTATCGGAACCACGGATAAAAAATCTCCGTGTCTCCAAATTGCGTTTGCACACTCCAATCCCATCCCTTTACATTCTTGCAACTTGCATGCTTTACTTTCTGCTCCTCATATACTCTTTGTCATGCTTGCTTGATATGTATTGTGAATGCTTAAACTTGTGCTAAAACTCCACATCAACATAAAGAATTAAAAACTGCAACTTTTCTTGTTTAGAGTCTATTCACCCCCTCTAGACACCTCTTCTCGATCCTTTCAATTGGCAAGTAGGCAGACTGGGGAGGTCGAGTTCTTCGCACGCACCCCAGAGTTCAAATCTATCGAGGGTCTGCGGAGCCTGAAATCCGAGAGTATGTGCTTTGTGAAAGTCCTATTAAGTGTCTTGATCTATCTCTATTGATCTTGATGCCCAATATATAAGCAGCTTCACCAAGGTCTTTTATTGAAAAACTCTTATTCAAGTATCTTTTTATGCTATCTAGAAATTCTACATCATTTCCAATCAACAATATGTCATCTACATATAATATTAGAAATGATACATAGCTCCCACTCACTTTCTTGGAAATACAGGCTTCATCGAAAGTCTGTATAAAACCATATGCTTTGATCACCTCATCAAAGCATATATTCCAACTCCAAGATGCTTGCACCAGTTCATAGATGGATCGCTGGAGCTTGCACACTTTGTTACCACATTTAGGATTGACAAAACCTTCTGGTTGCATCATATACAACTCTTCTTTAAGAAATCCATTAAGGAATGCAGTTTTGACGTCCATTTGCAAGATTTCATAATCATAAAATGCGACAATTGCTAACATGATTCGGACGGACTTAAGCATCGCTACGGGTGAGAAAGTATCATCGTAGTCAACCCCTTGAACTTGTCGAAAACCTTTTGAGACAAGTCGAGTGTAGATAGTAACATTACCATCAGCGACAGTCTTCTTCTTAAAGATCCATTTATTCTCTATGGCTTGCCGATCATCGGGCAAGTCCACCAAAGTCCATACTTTGTTCTCATACATGGATCCTATCTCAGATTTCATGGCCTCAAGCCATCTGTCGGAATCTGGGCTCATCATTGCTTCTTCATAGTTCGCAGGTTCGTGATGATCTAGTAACATGACTTCTAGGACAGGATTACCGTACCATTCTGGTGCGGAACATGCTCTGTTCGACCTACGAGGTCCAGTAGTAACTTGATCTGAAGTTTCATAATCATCATCATTATCTTCCTCTCTAGTTGGTGTAGGCATCATGGGAACAGATTTCTCTGATGTGCTACTTTCCAAATTGAGAGAAGGTACAATTACCTCATCAAGTTCTACTTTCCTCCCACTCACTTTTTTCGAGAGAAACTCCTTCTCTAGGAATGTTCCATTCTTGGCAACAAAGATCTTGCCTTCAGATCTGTGGTAGAAGGTGTACCCAATTGTTTCCTTAGGGTATCCTATGAAGATGCACTTCTCTGATTTGGTTTTGAGCTTATCAGGCTAAAGCCTTTTGGCATAAGTGTCGCAACCCCAAACTTTAAGAAACGACAGCTTAGGTTTCTTGCCAAGCCACAGTTCATACGGTGTCGTCTCAATGGATTTAGACGATGCTCTATTTAATGTGAATGCAGCTATCTCTAATGCATAACCCCAAAACAATAGTGGTAAATTGGTAAGAGACATCATAGATCGCACCATATCTAATAAAGTACGGTTACGATGTTCGGACACACCATTACACTTTGGTGTTCCAGGTGGCGTGAGTTGTGAAACTATTCCACATTGTTTTAAATGAAGGTCAAACTCGTAACTCAAATATTCGCCTCCACGATCACATCGTAGAAACTTTATTTTCTTATTACGATGATTCTCCACTTCACTCTGAATTTCTTTCAACTTTTCAAATGTTTCAGACTTGTGTTTCACTAAGTAGAAATACCCATATCTACTCAAATCATCTGTGAAGGTCAGAAAATAACAATACCTGTCGCGTGTCTCAACACTCATTGGACCACATACATCGGTATGTATTATTTCCAATAAGTCATTGGCTCACACCATTGTTCTAGAGAATGGAGTTTTAGTCATCTTGCCCATGAGGCATGGTTCACAAGTATCAAATGATTCATAATCAAGTGATTCCAAAAGCCCATCTGCATGGAGTTTCTTCATGCGCTTTACACCAATATGACCTAAATGTCAGTGTCCACAAATATGTTGCACTATCATTATTAACTTTGCATCTTTTGGTATCAATATTATGAATATGTGTATCACAAAAATCGAGATTCAACAAAAATAGAACACTCTTGAAGGGTGCATGACCATAAAAGATATTACTCATATAAATAGAACAACCATTATTCTCTAATTTAAAAGAATAACCGTCTCGCATTAAAAAAGATCCAGATTCATGCTCAACGCTGGCACCAAATAACAATTATTCAGGTCTAAAACTAATCCCAAAGGTAGATGTAGAGGTAGCGTGCTGACGGCGATCACATCGACCTTGGAACCATTTCCGACGCGCATCGTCACCTCGTCCTTAGCCAATCTTTGTTTAATCCGTAGCTCCTGTTTCGAGTTACAAATATGAGCAACCAAACCAGTATCAAATACCCAGGCGCTACTATGAGCATTAGTAAGGTGCACATCAATAACATGTATATCAAATATACCTTTGTTCACTTTGCCATCCTTCTTATCCGCCAAATACTTGGGGCTGTTCCGCTTCCAGTGACCAGTCCCTTTGCACTAGAAGCACTCAGTGTCAGGCTTGGGTCCAGCTTTGGGCTTCTTCCCGGGAGTGGCAACTTGCTTGCCATTCTTCTTGAAGTTCCCTTTCTTTCCCTTGCCCTTTTTTCTTGAAACTTGTGGTCTTGTTAACCATCAACACTTGATGCTCCTTCTTGATTTCTACCTCCGCGGCTTTAAGCATTGCGAAGAGCTCATGAATTTTCTTCTCCATCCTTTGCATATTATAGTTCATGACGAAGCCTTTGTAGCTTGGTGGTAGTGATTGAAGAACTCTGTCAATAACACTATCATCTGGAAGATTAACTCCCAGCTGAGTCAAGTGATTATGATACCCAGACATTTTGAGTATGTGTTCACTGACAGAACTGTTCTCCTCCATCTTGCAGCTATAGAACTTGTTGGAGACTTCATATATCTCAACTCGGGCATTTGCTTGAAATATTAACTTCAACTCCTGGAACATCTCATATGCTCCATGACGTTCAAAACGTCTTTGAAGTCCCGATTCTAAGCCGTAAATCAGGGCACACTGAACTATTGAGTAGTCATCAGATCAAGCTTGCCAGACGTTCAAAACATCAGCATCTGCTCCTGCAGCAGGCCTTTCACCTAGCGGTGCATCAAGGACATAATTCTTCTATGCAGCAATGAGGATAATCCTCAAGTTATGGACCCAGTCCGTGTAGTTGCTACCATCATCTTTCAACTTAGCTTTCTCTAGGAACACATTAAAATTCAGGGGAACGGTAGCACGGGCCATTGATCTACAACATAGATATGCAAATACTATCAGGACTAAGTTCATGATAAATTAAGTTCAATTAATCAAATTAGTTATGAACTCCCACTTAAATAGACATCCCCCAAATCATCTAAGTGATACGTGATCCAAATCAACTAACCCATGTCCGATCATCACGTTCGATCTTTCGGTCTCCAGTGTTCCGAGGCCATGTCTGTACATGCTAGGCTTGTCAAGTTTAACCCAAATATTCCGCATGTGCAAAAATGTCTTTCACCCATTATATGTGAACGTAAAGTCTATCACACCCGATCATCACGTGGTGTCTCAACACGACAAGCTGTAGCAACGGTGCATACTCAGGGAGAACACTTTTACCTTGAAATTTAGTGAAGGGATCATCTTATAATGCTACAGTTCATGTACTAAGCAAAATAAGATGCATAAAAAGATAAACATCACATGTAATCAAAATATGTGACATGATATGGCCATCATCATCTCGTGCTTTTGATCTCCATCTCCAAAGCATCATCATGATCTCCATCATCACCGGCTCGACACCTTGATCTCCATCGTTGTGTCGTGGTCGTCTCGCCAACTGTTGCTTCTACAACTATCACTAACGCATAGTGATAAAGTAAAGCAATTACATGGCATTTGCATTTCATACATAAAGAGACAACCATAAGGCTCCTGCCGGTTGCTGATAACTTTACAAAACATGATCATCTCATACAATAACGTTTATCACATCATGTCTTGACCATATCACATCACAACATTCCATGCAAAAACAAGTTAGACGTCCTCTACTTTGTTGTTGCAAGTTTTACGTGGCTGCTACGGGCTTCTAGCAAGAACTGTTCTTACCTACGCATAAAACCACAACGGTGTTTCGTCAAGTTTGCTGTTTTAACTTTCTTCAAGGACCGGCCGCAGTCAAATTCGATTAAACTAAAGTAGGAGAAATAGATACCCACCAGCCACCTTTATGCAAAACTAGTTGCATGTCTGTCGGTGGAACCGGTCTCATGTGCATGGAGATGTAAGGTTGGTCCGGGCCGCTTCATCCCACAATACCGCCAAATCAAAATAAGACGTTGGTGGTAAGCAGTATGAGTATCACCGTCCACAACTCTTTGTGTTCTACTCGTGCATATCATCTACGCATAGACCTGGCTCTGATACCACTGTGGGAATCGTTGCATGGAAAACAAAAAAACTTATACGCACACGCAATGGTCTATCCATGGAGATGCATAGCAACGAGGGGAAGAGTGTGTCTACGTACCCTCGTAGACCGTAAGCGGAAGCGTTTCACAACATGGTTGATGTAGTCGAACTTCTTCTCACGTCAACCGATCAAGTACCAAACGCACGACACCTCCGTGTTCTGCACATGTTCAGCTCGGTGACGTCCCTCGCCTTCTTGATCCAGCAAGTTGTCGAGGTAGTAGATGAGTTTCGTCAGCACGACAACATGGCGACATTGATGGTGAAGTGATCCTCGCAGGGCTTTGCCTAATCACTACGAAAATATGACCGGGGTTGTAAACGGTGGAGGGGGGCGCTGCACACGGCTAACAATTGATCTGATGTGTGCTAGGGCCCCCTCCCAGTTACATTGTGACGTTTGTAGCACACAAGGCATTCCTCCGGTATCCGGGAGTTGCATAATCTCATAGTCGAAAGAATATGTATTGTACATGAAGAAAGCAATAGCAATAAAACTGAACGATCATAATGCTAAGCTAACGAATGGGTCTTGTCCATCACATCATTCTCCTAATGATGTGATCCCGTTATCAAATGACACTCATGGCCATGGTTAGGAAAACTTAATGAAGGAGGCTCACTAGGGACATATGTATTAAGGATTCCGGTTAATACAATTCTAGCATGAATAATGAACATTTATGATGAATAAGGAAATATAAAATAACAACTTTATTATTGCCTGGGCATATTTCCTTCAAGTAGGCCCACAAGTCATCCTCAAATCTATGGAAAACAACAAACAACTCATCTGCCATTATTTATAATACTTTACAACCCATTTGCTAATTCTTAAGGATTTTTTGGAGCCCATATATTTTTTGTAGCATTACAAACCATATTATGGCCACGGTTAAAAAATATAATGAAATTTTACATATTTCGATGCGGTCCGAACTGTTTTTAATACCTAAATTTCGAGTCATATTCAAACTAATTTGGAAAATAAATTTATATCAATTTAAAATCCAACATAATTTTCCTCGAAAAAAAATCAATGAAATTGAAAATCTCAAAATCCTAAAAAAAGGAAATATGAAACTAATTGATGGTTTGTTGTATTTCTTAAATTTATATCGCATTTCTTACTACTTATAGCCATTTTCTAGGCAAGCAAATACATCCCTCATTGTCTTGAAAGTTTTGCAGCCCAGCAGGGCTGAGAAAAGCAAGTAGCCCTCGGTTGGGTATTCTATAAAAAAAGGAACTGGGCTGGCCATTTTCAG
The DNA here is from genome assembly GCF_018294505.1 of Triticum aestivum. Taxonomy (NCBI): domain Eukaryota; kingdom Viridiplantae; phylum Streptophyta; class Magnoliopsida; order Poales; family Poaceae; genus Triticum; species Triticum aestivum. The sequence goes on from NC_057808.1 coordinate 130,875,256, forward strand.
AAAAAAAAAACAACTGGGCTCGTCGTGTGGTAAACATAAAAGAAAAGCCTGTGCTAGACGGGCCACAACTCCCGCACAGCCCCGTTGATACCCGTTGATAATGGCATGGGATCCAGATGTCAAACCATTAGGAGGGAACATTTTTTGGCTTGTAATGATGAGGCACTTGCTTGCTGCTACCTCTTGAGCACTGCGTTGGTTTTCCCTTGAAGAGGAAAGGGTGATGCAGTAAAGCAACGTAAGTATTTCCCTCAGTTTTTGAGAACCAAGGTATTAATCCAGTAGGAGACCACGCACGAGTCCCTCGCACCTACACAAACAAATAAATCCTGGCAACCAACGCAATAAGGGGTTGTCAATCCCTACACGGTCACTTACGAGAGTGAGATCTGATAGATATGATAAGATAATATTTTTGGTATTTTTATGATAAAGATGCAAAGTAAAATAAAAGGCAATAAAAATAACTAAGTGTTGGATGATTAATATGATGGAAAATAGACCCGGGGGCCATAGGTTTCACTAGTGGCTTCTCTCAAGAGCATAAGTATTACGGTGGGTGAACAAATTACTGTTGAGCAATTGACAGAATTGAGCTTAGTTATGAGAATATCTAGGTATGATCATGTATATAGGCATCATGTCCGAGACAAGTAGACCGACTCCTACCTGCATGTACTACTATTACTCCACACATCGACCGCTATCCAGCATGCATCTAGAGTATTAAGTTCATAAGAACAGAGTAACGCCTTAAGCAAGATGACATGATGTAGAGGGATAAACTCATGCAATATGATATAAACCCAATCTTGTTATCCTCGATGGGAACAATACAATACGTGCCTTGCTGCCCCTACTGTCACTGGGAAATGACACCGCAAGATTGAACCCAAAGCTAAGCACTTCTCATATTGCAAGAAAGATCAATCTAGTAGGCCAAACCAAACTGATAATTCGAAGAGACTTGCAAAGATAACCAATCATACGTAAAAGAATTCAGAGGAGATTCAAATATTGTTCATAGATAAACTTGATCAAAAACCCACAATTCATTGGTCTCAACGAACACACCGCAATAGAAGATTACATCGAATAGATCTCCACGAGAGAGGGGGAGAACATTGTATTGAGATCCAAAAAGAGAGAAGAAGCCATCTAGCTAATAACTATGGACCCGAAGGTCTGAGGTAAACTACTCACACATCATCAGAGAGGCTATGGTGTTGATGTAGAAGCCCTCCGTGATCGATGCCCCCTTCGGCGGAGTTCCGAAAGAGGCCCCAAGATGGGATCTCACGGGTACAGAAGGTTGCGGTGGTGGAATTAGGTTTTTGGCTCCGTATCTGGTAGTTTGGGGGTACGTAGGTATATATAGGAGGAAGGAGTACGTCGGTGGAGCAACGTCGGGCCCACGAGGGT